>NW_005843524.1:57039-60637 GCF_000455745.1 Alligator sinensis
CCCCCGCCACCGTTCAGCACCAGCTTGTAACCTACCCCCGCTGCCAGCCTGGGCCCCGTGCCAGCTCCGAGCTCACCCATCAGGGTGGTGCCAGCAGCTGTGGCCCCCCCCGCTTGCCGCACCGGGCAGTATTTGCCACCACCACCTCTGTGCTGCTCAGCGTGAGAGCTCCAGGCAGCCAGTAGCAGCAAACACTGCCCGGCGTGGCAAGTGGGGGGGGCTGCAGCTGCTGTCGCCACGCGTAGCCCTGACGGGCAAGCCCAGAGCTGTGCGGGGCCCAGGCTGGCAGCAGGGGCGTGTTACAAGCTGGTGTTGAGTGCGGGAGTGGGGAAGCGGCCCCTCGTCCACCCCGTGGCTGGCGTCCCACACAGGCAGCCTGCATAGGGCTGCCTGTGCCTGCTCAGGACAGCTCCGCACGGGCTGCGAGCAGCTACAACGTGGGGCATCGGCCATGGGGGGGGTGAGGGGCCAACTTTCCCCCATGCTCAGCATCAGCTCCTTCCTTGCCGGCGAGCAGGGGGTTAGGGCTGAGTGCTGCCCCCCGCCTGTACCATGGGGCTGGGGGGCAATGGGAGTGAGCGGGAGCATGGGGCCCACACCAGTGTCCTGGGGCCAGTGTCAGTGGGACCCAGAGAAGGACGGCAGTGGTACAGGGTCTTGGCCAGCAGGGGCTCTATGGAGCCGGGCCGGCTCCCGCCTCTCCCTGCTGGTGTAGCCCAGCCTGGCTTCACAGACCCCTGCCAGCCTGCGCCCTGCTCTGGGCCTCACTGGCGCTGGCCTTGGGACATTGGTCTCAAGACATTGGGACACTGGTCCCAAGATGGTGACCAGGGGGCAGGGCACCTGTCAAGGGGTGGGGCTACTCATGTGGCCCTCGACAACTTGCCACAACTTGGTAAGCGGCCGTCTGCCCGAAATAATTGCATGCCCCTGGTGTAACATCTGAAAGACCCTTTTCCACTCTATCCACCCAGATACAACTCATCCAGGACCACATCACTTTGCAACTGATTAACTGCAACATACTCTTCTACAACAAAACATTGCTACAAAGGTAACTACTGCTTTAATTGCAATATTCTTTTCTCTGTCTTTATTCATCAGCTTCCTCTTCTCCAGCACAAACGCACCTGCTTGTCTTCATTGTCAAGTCCCTTCCCAGTCAAAAGGAGAAACAGTAATGCTAATGTAAAAGAGACAAAATTAAAGTACTGTGGACACATTCTAAGAACAGGAAGAAAAAGCCTACAAAAGAATATAATAGAAGGTTGTATGCCAGGAAAGAGAAAGAAGGATGGACTAAGGAAGAGTTGGCAGGAAAACATGGAAGACTGCAATATAGATTACATACAAATGCAGTGCCAAGACTGCCAACAAACAGCCAAGTGGAAAGCATTTGTCCATTGTGGCACAACTGCTCTTGACAAACATGGCACTTAATCCCACTATGCCCATCATTTCTCACATGCTATCTGGATGGTAATTCCTGACTCAACTCAACCAATGATGCCTGCTTTCAGTGCTCACTATCTCCCAGGATACCACTGAGACAATGGAGAAGGTCAGTTAAGGTCTGCATAGCCACCCTATCTGCAAAAATGTGATCATGCTCAAGCATATGTCAGCATTCCCCTTTTTCTACCTTGTCTGGTCTATTCATTTGTTGATTCTCGTTTCATATTCTGAATGCCAGCTTTTTGGGACAGGGATATATATTTTTTACTATGCATTTGTACAGTGAGTTGGCACAAGAATGTCTTGACTGAAACACCTGGGGGTTACCACAGTACAATTACTAAAAAGCTTTAATAATACTTAGCAAGTTCACAGGACCTTTCATCAGAGAATCTCAAGGTACTTGTCAAACTATAGTTAAGTAAGGTGCAACACACCCATGTGGGTGAAGTCATTCCTGTTTCACAGATGGGGAAACAGAAGTGCAAAAAACATTTAAAAAACTTGCTGAGGATCACGTGTTAAGCAGAAAACTCCTGCCAGTAGTCTAACCACTCAAATACCTGCACAAGCACTACTTGAAAAAAAGACCTTGCAACTCAGTACTGATCTACAACAATTTTTATCCACCATGCACTACTGTTTTCACAAGCAGACTTTTTTCTTAAACAATATCAGGGGTGTGAGAAAAAAATACAGTGACACATTTATAGTTTTAAGAACTCTGCAGAAGACAAGGAAAAAAAATGATGCCTGAAATAGATTAAAAGTGAGCATCAGTAGAGACCTGGCTGGCAGCTTGGACTTTTTCATGTACAAGGCAGTTTCATTGAGAAGGAATGTGTTCTACTGCTCTGGAAAGATGCAGATCAGCGGATCTCCACCTTTTCAGACTCAAGGCACCCCTCAATTGGCTCAGGACACCCCTTGCAAACTACCAGCTTTGAAGTTTTTTTTACTTTTTTTTTTTTTACTTCAGAAAAAAAACACAACAGAGCAATTCTTCTACAGCAACAAAGCTCAAGTAACACAACAGCTCAGAATATCTCCAGGACCATGAATTCCTATGGAAAATCCCTGGGTTCACCCTACAAAGCAGGTCATTGCTGCTCACAATACTACCACCAGTGGGAACCCCACAGCACCCTCGAAAGGCTCTTGAATCAGTCCCTGGTTGAGTACCATTGATGCAAACAGGCAGAAGATCCAAAAAGAGCACGCCCACCTATGCAGGCTGGCTAGTGACAAGTGAAAGCATCCATGCCTCCTCCTCCTCCAGACTAAATAAGCCCAGGTCCCTCAGCCTCTCCTAAGACATATTCCTCAGCTCTCTAACCATTGTCGCTGCCTGCTACTGGAGTCTCTCCAGTTTGTCTCTCTCTCTATATATATATATCTATCTCTATATAAACATCCATCCATCCATATCTATGCCTAATATTAAACATACACACACACACGTGTGCACATTGATATGTGTTTATATGTACATCTTTATGTCAACACACACACAGTGTGCATAGACAGACAGATGTACATATAGTTAAACACACAGATAATGTTTATCTCTATGTACAACGGTCAATAATATAGCTATATTAGATCTACTGATCTATACACACAATCGCGACTGATATATTTTGTCTATACACACAAGTGTGTGTGTGTGTGTGTGTGTGTATATCTCTATTGATCTCAATTGATCTGTCTGTACACACACACACACTTGTGGCGAATCAGTCACAACTGATAAACATACACACACAGTTGCATGTACAGACCGATGGATAGATCAAATATAGCTATACTAGATACAGACAGATGGACATGTAGATGTACATATAGATAGATACGTGTATGTGACATATGTATCTAGATCTACCCATATCAATAGAGGTATCTCTCTGCAGGTGTGTGCACACACTTGTGGCCCTGGCTGAGGCACCCAGACGTCTTCCCTCCCTCTGTTCTGATCCTGGCGCTGACCGGGCACCCACCGGGCACCCACCATGCACAGGTCCAGCACTCAGTGCTTGGGGGGGCTTTAAAGAGGCCGCCACCCTCTTTGGTTGCGCCCACCCCAAACTTTAACAACTGCGGTCGGAAGGTTCCAACGGGAGGCGGAGGGTCCCCTCCCTTGGAA
>NW_005843524.1:60880-82720 GCF_000455745.1 Alligator sinensis
AAAGCCCTGCGAACCGCTTTTGGCGTAGCTACCGCCGGCCCCGCCCACCAGGGAACCCGGCAACCTGTGGGTGGGGGCGGGGCAGCAGCCTGGGCATGGCGGAGGGGGGTGACACAAGGGGCCTTTGCTCCCAGCTGAGAAGAGGCCCCTGGGGGAACTGACTAGCCAGCCCCAAGGTCCTTGCTGCCAGCTTGCGTGTGTATATACATATTTATATGTGTGTGTGTGTGTATATATATATATAAAAAAGAGATAAGTCTTTCGCAGTCCGAAGCGCAGACTTTAAGAGCAATGCCAAAAATCATGACAGTTGGCAATACCTCCAGTGCAGCAGTGCTGTGGCTGCTTCCAGGCGGGGAGGAGAAAGGGGGAGGGGGGTGGATTTTAGGTGATCTCTTTATATGAGATGGTTTGAGAGAGGTTTTTGGCACACATGGTGCCCTTCCTCAGGTCTGGGAGAGCAGCAGCGGTGAGGAAAAGCGGCTTGTGTTTAGCTGCATAAGGTCCTAGTGGGGGATCGACGGGAGCCACTTCAGCGTAGTGATCCCTGGTAACATCTCTGACGGCCAAGAGCTCCCAAATTGACAAAAACACCAAAGAGCACAAAGAGAAAGATATGGATGTTGTTTTTGTCACACGAAAGAAGAAGAAGAAAGTCCTAGGAAACAAGGCTGGCCTATATGATGCATATGGGAGAAGGCAAGTAAGGCTGGAAGGGACCTCATGAGGTCACCAAGTCCAGGCCCTGGCTGCGAGCAGGATCATCCCTGATTAAAAAGCATCTCAACCGAGTGTCTGCCCAATCCACTCTTGAAAACTTCCAAGGATATGTAAATATATGCCAGATAAATATGTAAATACAAAACAAAGTAGGAAAAAGGTCCAATACAAGATTCCACCAAAAAGAAAAAAAAGTAATTGCTTCTCACATGTTTCCCAGACCCACACAGCTATGCTGCAACCCTGCCATGATGTCTAGGCTGGGAGGCAACAGGGGGCTAGTGCTGAACTGGAAGAAGCAGAGCCACATCCATGCAGGGTCGTGCTCTGCCTCTCAGCACTGCCTGAATGTAACCTAATGGTACAGAGTAGGTCTGCTGAGAGATGCAGCAGATCATCCTGGAAGCATTGCCCTGTGAACGTGCTGGGCTCCATTCTAGAGGTAACCCACGGCCAGGGACCTACCGAATTCATGGCAGAAGTGGGGTGCACGGCAACTCCTTTAATCTTTCATGTTCCCCCACATGCCCCTCCCCCTCGCTGCTGATTGGCAGAGAGGCCCCACCGCTCCCTCCTGATCGCCAGGGAAGCAAAAACCACGGTTTTAAACATGGCGTGGTTTTTGCCTCCCCGAAGGCAAACAGCGTGGAGTGGTTTTTGCCTTCCCAACAACAAGCATCCGGGCCACCAGGGCCCCTCAGCCAATGAGCGGTGGGAGGTAAAAAAGCATCCTATTTAAAACCATGGTCTTCGCCTCTGTGCCGATCAGAAGTGAGCTGCAAGCATGGCCCCCCCACCAATCAGTGGTGGAGGGGCACACAGGGGGACCTGCAAGATTAAAGGAGCTGCCACACACCCCACTTCTAAGGAGGCTTTCCTACTTGCAGGGGAAAACCACTTTTCTGGCAGGGGGGTAGTACTCTGGCCAAAGTAATGCCTCCCACTTTCACTTCCAGTGGGAAGATCTTGGCTATATGCTGACTCTATGGAAATGGGATATTCCTTCCTAGCTTGCTCCTGTGGCCATACAGCTGAGGTTAAGTGAAACTCAGGGCCATCTGAATCCCAAGCCTCTGGGTTTGGGCCTGCACCTAGGATTCCTGCCAAAAGATTTGGAAGCATCTGAAGCACCAGGCGGGGGTGGAGGATATTTGCTGGTAGCAGGGGCACATATGGTTCTTGAATGACTCATGGATTTGAAATTGATTTGGCTGATTTGGCTTGGAACACAGTTTTTTTAAGGAAAAAAGCACTTCTGCCATGAATTTGGTAGAATACCCATGGCACTTCCATATGATACTATGCTGAAACACCTTAGTTCTGTTTCTCAGCAAACTATGGCAAGTACTGTCATAACAATGGCATAAAGTACTGCGAGAATACATTTGTTGTTATTGGCCCCAACAAATGTTTGCTACATACTATGGGAATACAGCAACCAAAACTGGAAGTGCTGCAAACTGCTGCTAGTCCCAAGGTGCATGGAGTGCTAGGGGCTGTGTTACACATTTTGTTCACTGAAAACTGGCACTGTAACTCCCCTGCCATTTGTTGTCTGTCTGTTTTAATAACATCAGGAAGAACTCAGCAGCATCACAAACATAAACAAAACTACAGGGCAGATATAATCCCAGGAAGGCTAAATCCTGCAAGGGATTAAATTAAAACTATGACAAGCACCACAACGGAATTATAATACTGCAGAGTTAAAAAGTAGTATATTCTATCCCAGATTATGACTTCAGTACGAAGCATCTTAACTTGGAGAATGTGGTGAGAAGCAGTCAGTTTAAGGTCTGATCCATCTTTTTGCTTTACAGCACAACGGATCCGGCCTTTAATACACTAATTTGCGTAAAACAGTCCTGGAAGTGAGTGAATGAAGAAAACTTCCAACCTGCTCCCAGTGTGGATGATGAGGAATTTCCATCTAACTCAGTGTCACCAGTTTTTGCTAGTTTATTGGGAAAATTATGCTCTTTGGCAGTTGCCGCAGGCAGTTTTACAAAACATGGGGAAAAAAGTTCCAAAAGACTTTAGCTTTGCACAGAGTTCAGCACACTGGAGCTGTTGTAGCTACTACCATAACACAAATAAAAAAGAATGATTAATAGTAGATCAAAACTAATACCCAGACCACACAAAGGAAAAATGGGACCCTGCTGGAATTGAGGAGCTGTGATGTCAGAACTGGAGTGTGAAACTGGACACTGATTTTACTGGCTTGTTTTTAAATGCTGCCTATTTGGTTTCAAGGCTTATTCTCCCATTCAGAGGATTTAGAGAGGTATCTCATCAGTGCATGTAAAAATTAATTACTTAATTTTCTCTCACACACAAAAGAAAATTGACTCATTTTATAGTAGCAGAATAAATCAGTGAAGTTCTCACTGCTTTGGATTTTCAACTTTAAATCTGCCTGACTGCCAATACAATAAAACAGGGTGTATTGGTGTATTAATTTATAGACCAAAGTTATCACAAACTTGAAGGCAAAAAACTTTTTTCAAGATACTAAGTTTGATCAGTGATTCTTAGCCAGAGTATTAGGGCACCCTGGGATATTGTGAGATCCTTCTAAGGGTGTTGCAAAGTGCTGTGCAGAATTATCAGGGTTAGGTATGCAAATATCTATGTAGCAAAACCCCCAGGTTTTTCTTTTTTTTAACTTAAAAATGCATTCCCTCCCCTTCCCCAACCATTTCTAACTTTCTCTCTGCCTTCTCTATCCCTTATAAATGATTACAAATAGTATTAGGTAATCTAAGCTAAATTCTTATACTCCCTTATAGTAACAAACCCCTTTTATATTGTAAATAGTGTTCTATTATGTTTGTATCGATTTTTACTTTCATGTTGTATTATATTATGTTTTGTATTGATTTTTACTGTTTTATATTGAATTTATATGATTTAAGCCTATGTCTGTAAAGTAATGTCAAGTAATGTCAAGTTTCCATTTTGTATGTCAAGTTTGTGTCCTCTACGCCACCTGTCCACTGATCTTATGTCCTCTGCCCGGGTGTAACCTATGTTATAACTGTGACTCATATCTAGCCAGTCTCATAAATTGGTTCCTGAATTAATGGGAATGAGCGAGGGTGCTTGAGATACAACGGTAGCAGGCCTCTACTGAGTGATCAACTCAGTGACTGGACCATCAACTCAACAACCGGACCATTGCCTGGCATTGACTCACTCAGGAACCGCAGACCTCACCCAGGAACAAAACAGAAACCCAGTTTTTGGAAGACAAAGACCCTACAGAAAGCAGCAACCCTACCATTGTATCCCACCAGACAATGAGGACACCGGGATCTGCACCTATGCATTTGAGCAGGACTGGCCCTTGCCTGGGCATGTCCTTCCCATAGGAGACACAGGTAGCCCACCCCTATAAAAGGGGTGGTAGAGTGTGACCTCCTTGGGACGCCCTCTCCATCTGGACCAGCACTACGCCACACCACCTATCTACCCAGAAGCCCTGCCGGCAACTCCCCTCTGGACAGCACCTTACTGGAGAAGACCCTGACTGGCCATTGAGGATCAACTCACAGCCCAGGATAGGTAGCTATCACCCACTTTCCTTCCCCAAGCAAAGGACCTGGACTCTGTCCCCCTACACCTTGACTCCAATCCCTCCACTAAGCCTTTTTCTCTCCTGCTACCATTGTGTAGGTGTGCATGTGAGTGCTTTTGTGTGTGTGTGTGTGTGTGTGTGTGTGTGTGTGTGTGTGGGAATCAATAACTTTGTGGGGCTGTGTAGTGTGTTGTCTGTTTAATTAGCCTGTTATTTTGAAACCCCAAGTTGGATTTTTCTCTTATTGACCTCCCAACCCTCCTCCTTGATTTCCAGGCTTTCTCCCTTGGTTCTTTCTGCCTCATTTCCAGCCCCAATCTCCCAGCTTTCTGCCGCTCAGTTTCCAGCCCCCATCTCCCAGCTTTCTGCCTTTGTTTTCTGGACCACTTATTTGCTTGCAACCTCCCAGCTTTCTGCTTCTCAGTTTCCAGCCCTGATCTCCCAGCTTTCTGCCCCTCCTTTCAGCCCCACTCCCAGGTTTCTGCCTCTCTGTTTCCTGGCTGTCTCCTCCTTGCCACCGGGTTTTTTCCCTCTCTTCCATCCTGGCACCAGGTGGCCCCGAGTAACCCCAGGGCATATTAACCCTAAGAAATCCCAAGCCCCAGTGACCTCGAGTAACCCCAGGGGTCACAATGACCTTAAGTAACTTCAACCCCAAGTGACGCCAAGTAACCCAGGGGCACATTGACCCCAAGTAACCCCAAGCACCAAGTTACCCCAAATGCCCCCTAGTGTTAACACAGAGCCATGAAAGTGCATGTTTGTGTATGTGTACATATATGTGTGAACTCATAGTGGTGTTTGTGTGTATATAATTTTGTATCACACCCTCCTGTCTAACAGTGCCATATTGGGATCCCGAGTGTTGATCTGGCGCATGTCAAGTCAACATCTACACATGATCCGCAAGATAAATGCAGAGATTTCAAACAGGAATCTGTAGTGTTAAAACATTATTTTTCTTTAATTAAAAAAAAAAACAACTGAAAATGAAGAGCTGACATTTTCTGAGGGGTGCCTGGAGTCCAATGACGTTGAGAACTACTGAGTTAGATAGATGCTAACAGGACACAATCTACAGAAAACTCATAGATTCATAGTTGTTAGGGTCAGAAGGGACTCTAACTGTGAAGAAGTTCTTCCTAATGTCTAGTCTAAATCTGCTCTCTGCTAGCTTATGGCCATTATTTCTTGTAACCCCCGGGGGCGCCTTGGTGAATAAAACCTCACCAATTCCCTTCTGTGCCCCCGTGATGAACTTATAGGCATCCACAAGGTCGTCTCTCAACCTTCTCTTGCAGAGGCTGAAGAGGTCCAGGTGCCCCAGTCTCTCCTCATAGGGCTTGGCCTGCAAGCCCTTAACCATACGAGTGGCCCTTCTCTGGACCCTCTCCAGGTTATCCACATCCCTCTTGAAGTGCGGCGCCCAAAACTGCATGCAGTATTCCAACTGCGGTCTGACCAGCGCCCAATAGAGGGGAAGTATCACCTCCTTGGATCTGTTCGTCATGCACCTGCTGATGCACGATAAAGTGCCATTAGCTTTTCTGATGGCTTCGTCACACTGCCGACTCATGTTCATCTTGGAGTCCACTAGGACTCCAAGATTCCTTTCCGATTCTGTTCCACCAAGCAGGTCATTTCCTAGGCAGTAGGTATGCTGGACATTTTTCCTCCCTAGGTGCAGCACTTCGCATTTCTCCGTGTTGAATTGCATTCTGTTGTTTTCTGCCCATATGTCCAACCTGTCCAGGTCTGCTTGTAGTCATAGTCAGTTTGCATTCTTTATAGATTTAGATTTCCCTAAAACAATTTAAAATGGTATTTGACTCACTTTATTTTCTGTATCACATATATATTATTCATATAATTGCCAGAAATGCAAATTGTATAAGAACAAGAAGCATAAACCATAAATAAGGTAGTTCATCTTAATAAAGTAGTTTCATAAAAACATGAATGCATAACATTGTATGATATCCTGCCCACATAAAGTCAATGGGAGTTTTGTCACTGATTTTAATAGGGTCAGAATTCCACTCTGTATATATTTCATGTACATATGTGATCACAAAATGTACAGGTTGAAAAGGGTTTGGTTTTAAATGGCCAAGCAGGAAATATATCAGGATAAAATCATTTACTGGAAAAAAATTCTTAATACCGTGGATGTTTCAAGATAAAATGTTTTTAACCAACAAACTTGTTTATTTATCCTACTTACCTTTTAGGTTTTACTGAGCTTGCCTAATAAAACTTGAATTAGTTTCTGGTTCCAAAACACAAATAAATGTTGTTGTATTTTGGAAAAAAGATTTGTTAGGTAATATCTTTTATTGCCCCAAATAAATAGTTGGAAGACATGTCAGACAAGCTTTTAGACAAAAAAAAGCGCCTTTCCTTAAATCTGAGAAAGAAGCAGAAACAGCCTAAGCTAAATTAGGTTGGTCAGTAAATTTAGTTGAGCAGTAAAAGATATTGCCAAACAAATCTTACTTCTCACATGCTCCCTGGACCATCAAAACTACAGCAGCACTGCACGATTACATAACATGGTTGTATTTGGATCAGAGGAAACACTTTACCAAAAATATTTAAATTAAAAAAGGAAAACTTTAAAGACAAATTAATAAAAAACATTTGTACTTGTATGTTGTAAAATTACCCCTCCACTTTGCATAACCTTAATATAAGGCTTGAAATAAATTCACACCATTAATTTGAAAGAAGCAGAAAGATATTGGTAACTTTACATCTTGGTATCTTTTCCAAAAAACAGCTAGTTCATAGTTCTGCAGAAGATTTTTCTCAAAGTCCAACCTATAATCATTATTAGACTGCCACAAGAAAGATAATCTGTCAGCCTACAGGTAACACATTTGCACAAACACATTTTCCCCCGAACATAGAAGGGAAGAAGTTTTCCAGTTTAGATATGGAGAAGAGAAAGGGGTAAAACAAGTGGAATATTAGAGTTAAAATTATTTACGTTGTTAGTATTATAACTTTTTATATTAGCTTATGCTAATGAGACCCCACAATTTTTATATATTTACTCTTTAATATATTCTGAGTTACAGAGAGATGCTTCATGGACAGATCAAAAAAATTAATCCAGTGCTGTCCACTCCTGGCAGACAAGTCTCAAAAAGTT
The DNA here is from genome assembly GCF_000455745.1 of Alligator sinensis. Lineage (NCBI taxonomy): Eukaryota > Metazoa > Chordata > Crocodylia > Alligatoridae > Alligator > Alligator sinensis. Next base: position 68,335 of record NW_005843524.1, read on the forward strand.
GCTTTACATTCTTAGATGTATCTTTGGAAATCATCCAGAATATCACAAGACAACTATCAACTATTGTACATAGTAAATTGGCACAGGCTCCTTAACGCAGAAATTGTGTTGATCACTAGATGAAGGAATAAAATTGATAATTTGGAAAAACTGACTAAAACAATTTCTTTTGCTGAAATATCTTGCAAAGACCCATTTATTTTGTAGCTCTAAACACTCCATAGTGTTTCTGTAGTTGCCATCCCCATTATAGTAACGTTCACCACCATCCTGTGCTTGTGTGCACTGTCTGCAGTTGGTGAGTACCAAAATTGTCTTGTAAAAGTGGTAGAAATGGGTCTGGGGGTCAGTACAGTCGAGGTCTTGGAACGTATCCCTATTTGTTACATTGTAAAGTGGGTTTCCTTTATGCCTTTATGCGAATTGCATGTACAGCATAAAGTGAGGGAAACCTGTACTAAGATACATGAGCAGTAAAATAGGAACACACTATGTTTTGAAGGGGTTAAAGGCCAGAAGCTTGTATTCAATGTGGTAGAGAAGTGCTCAGGTAGTGGGGTGGCATCATCAGAATGATGGGCCAGGCAGACTGTCTTAAAAGCAGTGTTTTGCATGGACCTGAGGGAAGCATTGTGGGTGTCATAAAACACAAAAAGTTGCCAGGATGGGAGATCTTTATGGCCAGAATAAAATTTTGCTGTGTGATAAGAAAAAGATTTTGTAAGAGCAACTGAAACTATGAACAGAAGAGGTGACAGAAAAAAAGTGAGGGTAAAAAAAGAAACACTATAGGATGTTGGAGGAACAGAAGAACCAAATAAAAGAAAAACAGAGGGTTTGACCAGAGAGTTAGGAAGAAGACTAGAAACATAATCAGTTATGTCACAGATGGTCCTGAGGTCAAAGAAAATGGTATAAATACCCCATGACATGAACTTGAACACATCTTTAAAAACCCTGATAAGGAGTTTTATAGAGTGGAAAGAATCCAGGATGACGATAAGAAGGAGGAACCTGAGGCAACAGTGGAACATGAATTTAGGTGTGAAGGGAAGAAGGTATGGTAGGTGGCAAAGGAGTTTGCGTCAGAAATGTGTTTTTCTATCAAATGAGACTATTATGTGCTTTATTTGTTAGAGAAAAAAATCTGGTAAGAGCAGAGGTTGAAAAACAGTAAGAGAAGGTAGGAAAGCAAGACCAAGTGAGGTCAAGAGGTAAGTTGTCATGGGGTTATTGAAGCAGATGGGGGACTTAAAGGAAAAGAGAAAATGAGAAAGTGAAGTGCCAGTGGCAGAGGAGAAAAAGGAAAAAGTGGTACCTTAAGACAGAAGAGGGTACATGTTATGAGGGCTTTAAGAAGCAGTCAAAGTAGGAAATAACTACCCAAAGATTGGATTGTGGGTGTGAGATTCGGAGATAAAGATAAAGAGGTGGAAAGGGTAGGAGAAAAGATATTTTGTTTTTTGATGAGATTTACTCCAGAGCTGCCCAACCATGTGAAAAGACAAACTGAGGAATGGGTTCCTGAGAGTAAGCCAAGATTTGGATTTTGTGGTACAGACTTTGCTGTGGAAAGACTGAAGCAGTCCAGAGGGATAGAGAAGGTACAGTGAATTTACCACTGAGCCTAAGCAAGAGAGAGTGGACAGAAAGTGGTGCTAAAGTCTTTGTATGGAAGAACCAGAAAGAAGGGATCAAATAAGCAATGCCAAAGGATGGGATATGGCTAGAGGAAGGAAGGCAGCCACTGAGGGAAATAAATTGAGTGAAAAAAAGATCAAGCAAGTAAGGGTTCATGTTGGTGAGATAGGACTGGAAAGCAAATGAGATAAAGGCAAGGCGGAAACCATTCAGAACATTGATGTGTGCATTTTGTCATATATGAGGTGAGAGATGGTAAAGGGAAGTAGAGGAGAAATATGTCAAAATCAGAGAGGAAACTAGAGAGGGAGGATTCGAAAAAGCAATTGAGTACAAGAAATGTGAGAGGAAAATCAAGTTTAAGAAAGTGTTGTTTTAAGGAGGAGGAAGAAAGAATAGGAATGAGGGACAGAAAGCAGCATAAGCAGACAATGAAAGACCCAACCCATACCTCAGGCCAACTTCTTTGCACCCATATGAAACAAAACAATAAAGTTGTGGTAAAACCAGATACGATGAAAGAAAACAATTCCGAGCACCCATTATGTTTCTTCACATCAATAAGACTAATAATCTATATCATAGATTATAGCACATTTGCTAATATTGTTCACAGACAAAAATATGCCTAGTCCTAGTTACCAGCAAAACCGTTGTGCTTTGTACAAACTCATACTAACATGACTAACGCTTTTTTTTATATGAAACATTGGAGGGCTTGATGGCATGGAAAGCAGTGCCTCCACCTTTGCACATCACTCCATGAAATAGAATGGAAAACATCTTTTCTACTTCATAGTATATTTGTGTTGTAGATGGTAATCAGCCATCTATTGCATTTGTATTATGTGTCCATCCTTACTGCATCTGTGTGTCCCAGAGCTGTTAAAGTTCACTGCAGTACAGGTTTCCTTCTTGCTCTTTCCAAAATTTCTTTAGGTAGGCCAAGATATGAATGTTACAGCAGATCTATTGATACTAATGTCAAGGTTGTTTTCTGTCCAGCTGAATTCATTAACTCTGTAATTAACACTGAATAGCATAGGCAAGTAGTGCACAGAAAATCAGCGCTTTCAAAGTGCTGATTGTATTCTTATTGCTAATTCAATACAATACAAATTATAGCCAGGAAAGCAAAAGTAAGCCCTATGTGGGCCAAATTAATTTACTCAAGAAATAAAACTAAGGGCTTTGTTACACACTACAGTTAGCACATACTAATTTTAATTGGCATTAAAACTAGCACGTGCTTTGAGCAGTCGCAAATTAAGGGTTAATACTCTTGTGAAGTGTTGACAGTGTGCTTTCAGTATAAACCTATGACCCTCGCTCCTTTTCCTTGTTTCTCTTTTACTTGTCCCAATAAATCAATTCTTATGTTCTCAGTGGCCTTCTTCCTCAGGAAGGTTTATAGTTTTATTTGGTGGACTTAGGTCCATGTTTTCCAATGGCATAGAAATAGGCCTGTAATGTGTGCTGCTCTAACCTGCCCTTAAACAACTGGCCAGCAGGGGTGGGGCTAGCAGCCAAGTTGGCTCTGTGCCTGCCCAGCTCACCTGTTCTCATGGGCAGGGCAGGTGTCCCAGATACTGGGCAGCTGGGATCTGGCAATTTCCCATCCAGGCTACTAGTCCCTGCCTGCCCTTACTGGGTCCCCACTGTTCCCCATACCCCCAAATCTAGCCCTCCACCCTCAATACCACCAGCCTGGACTGAACCAGCAGCTGCCCTCACAGACCCCCACCCTTAGGGCTCTCCTTTTGCCCCCTTGCTCCTTGGGGCTCTCCCACCCTATGCCCCAGCTCACCTACACTGCTGGCACTCTGCCAGGGGAGGAGGCACAGAAGGCAACCCCCCTGTCCCACCACTTCCACCAATACTACCACTACCCCTACCACTGCCCAACTGCTACTGCTCCCCAGCCCAGAGAGTGGAGGCACCAGTGGTAGATGGGTTCTTCTTTCCCGCTTGCTTTGCTGGGACACCACTGGGAGCTCCTGATGGGGTGGTGAGTGGGGATCTGGGAGACTGGAGGGTGGGCCTGATATGAGGATGCAGCGGGGCCAGGCCCAATTCAGGCCAGACAGGGGATATGGGGGTGGGGGTGGGGGAGGGACGTGCAGTGCAGCGGGTTTGATCCAGGCAGGCAGACAGGAAGGAGTGGGAGGAGTAATGGGCACTGTGGTGGGCCTAATCTGGGCAGGGGAGGAGTGCCCAATCTGGGGACTGCCCCAATTCAGGCCTGCAAAGTGGGCAATGGGTGAGCCTTAGGGGCCTGGAAGAGCCCCAGAATGAGAAGGGAGGTGGACAGAAAACTGACTGGATCATCAGGCTCAGAGGGTCAATGGTAGTCAATGGTTCAATGGTCAGATGCCTAGTTCACATCCAGTATCAAGTGGAGTGCCCCAGGAGTTGGTCCTGGGGCTGGTTTTGTTCAATATCTTTATCAATGACCTAGAAGATGGCATAGAGCATAGACGAAGCATAGAGGAGGCATGGGGGGCACATGCCTCCTTGGCAGGGCCGTCCCTGCTGCCGATGCCACCCTGGGTCTGTGGCATCTGTGGGTGCTCAATGTGCCCCACCGACAGGGCCATCCTCACCAACAACGATGTCTGAGGCATCTGCGGATGCTTGCCGATGCCGGCAGTGGCGTCTGCAGGAGCTCACCAGCTCCACCCCCAATGCTGGCATCTGTGGGAGCTTGGCAGCTTCTGCGGGTGCCACTCCCAGACTCAGGAGGGACCAGTTGCCCATGGCACAGAGTGTACCTTCAACAAGTTTGCAGATGATACCAAGCTGGGGGGAGTAGTAGATATGCTGGAGGGTAGGGCTAGGATTCAGAGAGACCTCAACAAATTGGTAGATTGATCCAAAATAAATCTCATGTGGTTCAACATGGACAAGTGCAAAGTCCTGCACTTAGGACAGAACAATCCCATGCATCAGTACAGGCGGGGGACTGACTGGCTGGGCAGCAGCTCTGCAGAAAAGGACATGGGGGTTGAATATGAGCCAACAGTGTGCTTGTGTTGCCAAGAAGGCTAAAAACATTCTGAGCTGAGTTTGAGTGCCATTGAGAGTTTGACAACCCATTTAATTTGGTTTGTTTCTTTGGTTTTCTGTTGATTCTGCCTTGATTTTGTTATGTGAAGAAATATCCACAGAAATGCTTGTCAGTGGAACAGATTCTCTTTGCCGCTGATTATTTGTCATCAATTCATTTTGTATCTCATTGCTCATCCCATCTACTTACATGGTAGAGATATCCCAGATTTTATTCTGTGAAAGGTTTCCGTGTGACATTATTTTCATTATTGCTTTTGTCCCAGACTGTATTAGTGGAAGTTTCTTTTTCATCCCTGACTCAGCAGTTCTGGAGAGCAAAAATTGCAAATGCTTGCCCTTCAACTGCAGCCTCATATATCCTACTTTAAGAGCCTAGCTATTCTCTTTCAAATCCATTTTCTAAACTTCCCTCTTCTGTAATGCTCTTCTGTAACCCATTTTCTAAACTAACTTCAACCTGATAGTAAGCAAGCAAGTGACAAGTTGTGCTTATAGTTCCTGACTCGCTTCCATTCTTTCCCATCACAATTTCTGTTGCTCCATCTCTTCTTTGCCTTCACTCTGATTCCTGTTATATCTTAGCTGTTCAGCTGTATGCTCTTTCATGCAGGTGAAGATGTTTTCTGTGTTAGAATAGTACCAAATACAGTGGGTCCCAATCTGGCTGAAGCCCAAATGTGAATATAATAAAAATAAATAAATCACGCTTATCAAAATGTGCTTCATCACAAACATTGTGCTTCTATTTCACATGCCCCTTACTGAGAGCCTTAATTGACATTCAGGTGTAAATGGATTGAAAATCCTGGAATTAGCATGTATCCAGCATTTGAATCTTACTTTTTGTACCGCTCTATATAAAGCCCTTTCTTGCAAATTTTGACCTAAATATGGGAGCTGGGGGTAGTGATTATGATGAATAGTCTTCTGTTCAAGCATTGAGCACACAGATGGTTATTTTCACTTGGTGAATAAATGAGGGGAAAAATCCCCCCTGCTGTACAGTTATCTTACTTCATAGCAAGCAATGGTTTGACTGAGCACTCTGAGTTTGTATTTGCCAATTTGGTTCACAGAGTGGAACTGTCATCTCTGCAAAAAGACTGATCTCTAGTTCATGCAAAAAAAACACCCAAGAAGCTTTTCTACAGCCAAAGCATTAGAAACAGTGCCACCTCATAATAGTCATAGATCAGTTCATCACAAAAATTATATTTTTCTTTGATTCCTTTCAATTCTTTTGGAGAGAAAACTAGTGCAGCTTTATCAGCTGATCTCCCCTTCCTCAGCCTGGTGTCTGCAAGTTGTGTGGTGACATATTTAAAATATGTCTTGACATGCAAAATTAGATGTCATTTCTGCATTACCCACTGTGGTGTATGGTGAGCTTCATCTAATGTATCAGAATAGTCCTGCTGATAGGCTGCCTTTATTTCCTCTTCTATGAAAACCACAGGGAATGAACAACCTTTCCACTTCTGAGTTCTTTGTTGTATGTTCACATTATCCTTGGGTGGCATAAATTTTACAGAGTGGTAATTTATTTTCAAGATGGATTCAAGTTGTAGATTGATATCAGCTTTATTTGAAACAGGCATTTATGTACCTCCATTCTGAACTCTCTCCTTTGCAAGAACACAAGTACCCAGCATGCATACAGCACACACATACAACCTATAATTAGATATGCAGAGAGCATGCTGGGTCCTAGCTGCTTTTCTGTTTCTGTAGACATCTATAGCTGTCACCTTCAATGAAATACATGCATTCTTTGCAGTTGGCTCCTAAACGTGACAACTGCACCTCAGCTTACCTAACAGAGATCTAAGTGCAATTATTTCTTCCTGGTACAAATTACAAACAGAACTAACTAAAAAACAAAAAGGCTTGCTCCATTAAGGAATAAACATTCACTACAACAGATCCAAGTCCTATGGGAGTCTGCATTCAGGAAGAAGAGTTGCACCATTACCACTGTAAGTCAGCAGGCAGTTTCCAGGAAGCGCATGTTGTGTTGTCAGTTTGATATTGTACATTTTTAATGAGCTATCATGAGACTTTGAGTTTAGGGATTTCCCCGCCTCCTCCTCCCCTTGCTTCCCCGCCTTCCCAGTATTTGCTTTTCTTTATAATCAAATGTGACAACTAGTCACTGTCTAAAACCAGAATGGCTAATGAGTAGCCAGCCAATCTCTGGGTGCTTTTTAGGCATAAGGGCAGGCCTTGTTAAGACTGGGTATGACTAACCTTCTAGCTCATAATTTAAGGTAACTTTCACTCCTTAGCCAGCCAGTCAGAAAAGTCATTTGCACTAAAAGTTTGTTTTATGTGTCATACTTAATCAATCACCTGATTAATTATAATAATTGAAAACCCAAACACTGGCTTTTGCACTTGGCAAGCCTGTTTGGGCAGATGATTAGGACTTAATCTGGCACTTGGAGATTATCTTGTGTTGATTATGGTTCTCTCCATGTGTATCACTTCCTAGAAAAGTATGCCTGACCAATACTTGGAAGTTAGATCACAGAATCATTACACAAGAGATTGCTTGTGCTTCTAGCCTAGAGTCTCCTTCCAAGGCAAAATAGCTCTTTTTCCAATTACAGGAATGGGTTGGGTTTCCGTGGGAGGATAAATGGGAGCAGACAATTGTCATAAATTTGTAACTTAATTTGGAGAAAAGTGGGATGGAAAGGGTTAAGAGCTAAAAGGAATGTGAACTAGTTATCTATGTTACTAGACAAAGGGGAAAGTAGGGTAAGAACTAAGGAAAATGCATAAAGCCCTTCTCCTGCCTTAGCCAATTCAGTCCCCCTCACTTAACTCTTTACACACCTGCCAATACAGCCTCAAACATAACTCCAAGCTTATCCATGCTGTAGTGTTGTTCCTCTTTCTTTTCTCTGTGGGTGCATTTGGTAACTGTAGAAGAAGAGCCACTGTACTACACACTTTCCTTGGTGACCTGGCCTAAACAGGGACAACAAATCCCTTCGCTATTCTTCTTGCAGCCTCCCCTAGATCTTACAGCCAAGACAGCAGCAGGCCAGGTACAGAGGCTGCCTTTTCCTCTCTGATTCACAGTTCAGGCAACTAACTATCAGGGCACTACTGGGTAGCTGTAGATCAAAGCATGATGAAGCAGCTGTAGAGAGATGCATTGGTGGGGATGCAGAAGAGGGATCAGAGGTGAAGGTGGAGACAGGGCTTTCTTTCTATGGCTTCCCAGTGGGTGATGCACTGGTCTTTGTACTATAACAGGGGTGGCCAGCTTCAGGCACACGAGTAGCACAGATGGCTTCTGTGTGTGGTATGTAACAAACTGGGGAAGGGATAGGCAGCACAGCAGCAGACAGGGCAGGAAGCTGAAAGCAGAGAAGCAGGCAGGGAATACAGGGCAAGAAGCATGTCAAGGAGGGAGCATAAAGCAGAAAACAGAGCAACAGATTGGGCAGAGGAAAAGTTTGGAGAGGCACTTGGGTACCGTACATGCTCATTTTTGGCACTGCTGCCGAAGTTGATGTTGCTTTTCACCCAGTCCTTGATAAACTCTGCTGGAATTCTGCACCTCCAGTGACTCAGTATTGTACTAGTGACCAATGGTCTTCCTTAACAGCTTTTTGGATATATTAGTGGCCAGGGACACAGAGCTGGGCTATATTTTTACAATAGCAATACAAATCTTTAGTTCTGTTCACCCAACTGGGAAAAGAACATTCCATTTTAAGAGTTTTCTAGAGTCTTTTACTGCCTCTTTTTATTTTAAAGCAAAATATGGCAAAAAAATTCCTTAGGACTGGCAAGAAAGAAGAAATAATAAAGTAGCTGCTGTTCTTTTCATTAGTGGAGGAAGCTTACATGTCATGTCAGTCTTTACCTCTGACCTACCATTAAAGTAATTAACTCCTTTAGGTAGAGGCTTAATTCTTCTTGAAACAAATAAATTGGGGACTCATTCTCCCTTGTACAATCATATACCCACTTGGCAGTTGTGTAAAAGATGGTGTATTCTGATTTGGTAGCTTTTTGAACTCTGGTTAATGGCTATACAAAATGCAGTACAATAAAATAATCAGGCACACCATTTCTAAGCATGCATACACATGTACTTTTCTCCTTGGCCAAAGAGTAACTGCAACATACTGTCTCAGCCGGCCGGAGCCGACTCGAGGTGATTTAGAAATTACTCGGTCGTTTGGGCGGGCTGGTGAATGGAGAGGCAGACACAGCTTATCGGTTGCAAAAACTTTACTTACGCAGCCTGTAGCCACAACGCAGGTGGTCCGGTCGTCTGAACAACTATGTCAGTTGCTCCAGCTGGCAAGGCTCAGGCCAGCTAATCCGTCCACAAATTAAGCTGGTGGGGAAAGGGTACGTCGGGGTTTGTGCTTGGCGACGGGGAGAAGAATCAATAGGTGATCAGGCTATCGATCAGCTCAGCCACAAGTCAGATTTCTTTAGAGGCACTCTGCAGCGTGCTCAAAGTTCTCCAACTTGGGCGGAAGTCGCACGAAATTTTAAACGGCTAGCAAGCCAATTACTAGCCACCACGTAGGAATAATTTAGAACTGGCCAATAGCGGGACACAAATTTGCATTCAAATGGCGGGAACTCTCTTGCACTGAGGTTTTTCTGTTGCAACAAAAACCTTTGCTGTGCAAGAGGCTCTCATGTGGCGGGAAAATTCCATCGTGCCGAGGCACCAAAATCACTGGGTTGTGACACATACAACTTCTGCAAACATACTTACCCATCTGTTTTAATTCCCATTTATGATATGAAAGTGAGTAATGCTTACACAATGAGAAAATATTAAGTTTTTGGAGGTCTTTCCTTTACTGTGTGAAATATTTGCCATCTTCAGGAACATGTACTAGCCCTTTAAATATAACAATACTGGTTTGCTCAAAATAAGGTTGTTTTTCTCTCCTGCTTCAGTTTCAGTTGAGGATCCTGACAAGAAAATATATGACGCCTAGGAATGGAAATGAAGAATAAGTGGTTGTAGTTGACATTTAATTTCTGCACATTAGGAGAGAGAAATGAGGTTGTCTGTTGTTCAGTTCATTATTTCTCCCAATCATCCAGGAATGTAGCAAATTGTTGTTTCTTTATTAAATATAATAGGGAGATGTTTTGATAACTTTTCTTGGTAGAGTTCTCATTATTCACAATTCATATGCAGCAGCAGCCTGCAATCTCTATTGTTCATTGTGTTTTTGTTATATCATTCAATTAACATGAAGGCAATTTGTTATGTCAAAAAGGTAATACGACAGAACTTGATAAGCTAGCGAGCTGCAGAAAAATCTAATAACATTTAATGAGTTACCACAATATTATTGACAATATTCTTAAATGCACTTTTGATAGTACTGGGAAGACCTATACCAGGCATGCAGTCACAGTCCTTTCTCTCTCATTAATTATTTTTCTTTTGACTATTCTTAGGAGATATCGGAATTTGGAAATGTTGCCTCAACACAGGGTCAGAAACAAGTATATTTATTTATTTATTTAATGAGATTCTGAACACTTGAGTTTAAACAATCAATTTACCCTCACTACTCCTGTGGGGTAGAGAAGTACGATTATCTCTATTATGCAGATAGGGAAAGGAGTTACACAGGACATCTGTGGAAAAACCAGCCAAGGTCCAGACCCTAAATCATGACACAAAAGTCCCAGCAACTTGATGTCTTATCTTACTGTGGCAATGGATACTAATTGTGAAACTGGATTGGGTGGTGGGGCACAAGTACGTTCTAGGGTACGTTTTCACTGCCTTTCTTTCCAGTAGCTCTGAACCATATAGTTGTATGTAGCTCCCTCTCAACTGGTCAAATGAAACCTGGCTTTTAATCTGAGATGGCAAGAGGAAAAAATTGAAGCCCATGTTGTAGCGGAAGAATTCAGGAGCCTTATTGAATGCTCTGCTACTGTTTGTGCATTCAGAAAGACACGGGAGATTATGATGCTGGCAAAGCTAATCAGCAGTGGCTAACAGATGGTGTAGCAGAACATCTGCCTGCCATTATAGATTCACAGCTGGGTTGTGATTGCTGGCACGGGTTTTGTTGTTGTCAGGTAGAGTAAATTATCCTACAGGGGTAGCTGTGCTTGCTTAAGCATCAGAGTGAATACCTGATACAATTCTTAATCAAAAAGGTGAAACACACAATTGCTAAACTACACACACACACCCCCTCCCTCCCTCCCTCCCTCCATTTGCATAAATTCAGGCACAAATCATCATAAGCATGTGCCTTTCCAGTTTAAAGGTTATGCTGTAATAATGACAAATAGTTGTAACTATTTTCAGTTGTGTGAAGCATTTGCTTTATGCCACAAAGAAGAATGAGAATGAAGCTTCCATGCAATATTTCCAGGACTGTTCCCTATTCTCTTTTCCATGGTAGAATATCCTAAGATGCACAGAGGAGTTATTACCCATGACTCATCAATCAACCCCCAAAATGTCAAAAAGAAATGCAAAAATGCCATGCCATAACCATCAACTCTCCACTGGAGGGTTTAAAGAACTGGTCATAACATTTCAAGGCTGAATACTAGAAAGACAGATGGAAAAATGCAGTGGTATTTGTTTTATCCTCAGAAAGGTTTGCTCATTGACATCCAGCAACAATCTGGAAAATTCCAAGGAAAATCAAAGTAATTCTTTCATCAAGGTTCAAACTTTAGGCAGGATGACATGAGTAAATTAAGGAAATCTGGACAGAGTGGACTCGACCAGAGATCCAGGGACTTCACCAAGTCCCTAGAAAGGGCTCATTTTTGTGGAGATGGAGTCTTTCAGGCTGATCCACAGCATTGGTGGTGAATTTGGAAGGCAGCTTGCAGCTCATCTGACCCACTGTGCCTAAAGGGATGACAAATCTCAAGTTCTTCTTATAGTGATAAAAGTTGTAATTTAGAAGTGCTCTAATTTAGAAGCGTTCAGAATTGGTAGATGGTTCATCAGGTAGGGGGTAGCTGTTAGTTACAGAGAAACAAAGGATCTGCAGAAGCTGGTCTGTTGTTTCACAAAAATGCTAGTTGTTTAGTTCTTCTCATTCATGCCTGACAGTCTTCCCTGAGCCTGATGATCACTACATTTCTTTCAGACAATGCTGCCCTTTGAAGCCAATGTTATTTCCACAAGATAAAAACGATTTTTGTCTTGCACTGAGAAGTAGTCAGGTGCGAATGTTTTCAGATGATAGGTAGAAATTGCCAACAGAAGGATACAAGCCCAAAATGCCTTGTGATCAGCTCCCACCTGAATAAATCTTCCTTCCTCCCTGCCCCAGATGAGGTATCACAGCTCATATTCATCAGTCAACCATTCTCCTCCCCACCGTGCTCTCTCCTTCGCAAAAAAACCGTGTCTAACTCCAGCTTGTTGAGCCGTCCTGCTCAGCCATCCTGCACTTTCTTGGCCATGTTTTTTGCCCCTTGGAATTCTCTGACATGATTCATTTACTATTCCAGGTGGGAAGCAGATCTCGTTTGTCATCATCACCTGTGGTTTTGCTTCTTTGACCTATGAAGAAGTATATAACATTTAACTTGGTGAACAAGCCCCAGTAGAGGGGTTTTTGAGACATCTTAATCACCTGACTACTGATATCAGTATCAGTTAGATAGCTGGGTATTTTTGATGATGCTACCATAAGTGCTTCCCCAAATACAATTTTCCTTTGTGCAATACCATAGTAACAGACTCAGAAGTACACTATCTACTTTTTATTCCTTGAAGATGACAGGTCAGTTGTCCTATTTCATTAGGGAAATTTGACTAATTTTTTTTAGTTTTCCTGATGTTGGGCTTAAGGCTGAGTGCCAAAGGATTTCCTATTAAACCATAGTGCTAGGGAATAACCCTGGCACTAAAATGATTCAAAGTAATAACTTCACTTTTCTCATAATTTCTCTTATCCAAATCTAGATTCTTCCAAATGTCTCCTCATGAAACAATTCTAAGGAAATATTTATCTCCTGGTTCTCTTAGGCCTCAAAGCTCCCTGAAGTCAATAGGAGATTTATCTGTGATTTCTATGATCTCTGGTCAAGTCCACTCTGTCCAGATTTCCTTAATTTACTCATGTCATCCTATCTAAAGTTTGAACCTTGTTGAAAGAATTACTTTGATTTTCCTTGGAATTTTCCAGATTGTTGCTGGATGTCAATGAGCAAACCTTTCTGAGGATAAAACAAATACCACTGCATTTTTCCATCTGTCTTTCTAGTATTCAGCCTTGAAATGTTATGACCAGTTCTTTTAAACCCTCCAGTGGAGAGTTGATGGTTATGGCATGGCATTTTTGCATTTCTTTTTGACATTTTGGGGGTTGATTGATAAGTCATGGGTAATAACTCCTCTGTGCATCTTAGGATTTTCTACCATGGAAAAGAGAATAGGGAACAGTCCTGGAAATATTGCATGGAAGCTTCATTCTCATTCTTCTTTGTGGCATCAAGCAAATGCTTTCAGCCTACAGGCCAGATGTGGCCCCCAGCACTAGGTCATCCAGTCCACAAGGTTTCCTTGCTGCCAAATTTCTGCACCCATGGGGAGCCCTGCAGACCAGGTAGCATGGCTCTGCAGGTTGGATTAAGTACACAGGGGTGGTGCGGGACTCTGGCCCTGATCCTGGGGGCCAGAAGATTGAGCACTACTGTTCTAGGACAAATCAAGAGAGGTCTAAAAATATCCCCTAAACTCCTGAAACCATCTGCTAATGCTATAGCTTTCTTTCAGATCAATGATGCAAAAAGAAGTTTCAAACTGTCAATAAGTATTGACAGTCTTGGAAAAGAAACACACCGAACAACCAGATTCACATAATTTTTAGCATGTTTTATGAACACTATAGGTTTCTGAAAAGTATGGGGAGAATTTGATATGAAACCAAACATATCCAGAAAAATATCTTCTTCCAAGATGCCAGTCACCATTTAACAGGAATACCTTGTAGTAACAATCCCTAAACTTCTGCTGATTTATGTAAGCAGTCCTTAAACCTAAAAAGCTATTTAATTCATAGCAAGACCTCCTAAAGGGAATACATTACACAGTGGTTTCGGTTGTTTTCCTTGTATTAAACCAAATAATGCATTTTTAATAAGACTACAACTTGTAATTCATACCTCACTGTGGTTCTGCAATAAGATAAAATTATATTGTGATCACACAAACCACTACAAGAAAAACAGTCTTTACTTGTCAGTAATTGCATATTGAGGATCTCATTAACTCAGAATATGCATTTTTAAAACAAAGGCATAACCTCTTCTCCCTCTAGTGGTAAGCATTTATAAAAGAAATGAACAGGAAGGAGACTAAATTGTACCTTGGAGGAAGACTATTTACAGTTAAGAACAAGAGGGAATTTCTAAAGGCTGAGATAAGTCTTGCACTTTTGTTTCTGCGGTATATGTAGTGTTAGCATTTTAATTATACCGAGAGAGTTTGGACAACAGATGTACCACCTAAGTACTCCACAATTTGTGAAATGTACAGTGTGCATTTGATAGAGTGGTCAGCAATAATTGTTTTTAAAACTCAGACTGGGATTTTCAATATGCTAACACAAGCATCCAATTCCCGTTTGCTTTCAGTTGGACACCTGCCTCCCTTTGCACTTTTTCAAAACCCAACTTCAACTCTTTC
>NW_005843524.1:82751-105143 GCF_000455745.1 Alligator sinensis
GGGGTCAGCTTCTGTGAACACCCAGTTGCTTCTCCATCAGTTTCTCTTTGCCCACCAAGATAACAAAATGTCCTTGAAAAAGCTGTTGCAATTGCAGAGTTGGGGCCTCATTCAGTCACAATTATTGACATTTACTTCACTGAAAGCCCTTAATTATTTTATTTTTATGGATATATGTGGATTCTGTCCCCATATCAAAGCACCTCATAATTTTTAATGTAGTTATACTTAAAAGATCCCTATCAGGTAGGTAAGTGCTATGATCTCCAAATTATGTGCAGGATACTAAAGGAGAGAGAAGCTAAGAGACTTGCATAAGGCCATGGAGAAAATCTGTGGTAAAGAAAATTGAGCCTGGCTCTCTCAAGTATTAGCCTAGCCTTTTAGCCATTCAACCATCTTTCTTCCCAGGGTAAGCTTCTGCAATTTTGCAGAAGAGCTGACAACTGCTATAAGTAATGACTATGATTGCTATAAATAAAGGAGATCATATAAAACAGTTCTTTTAGAAAGTCTCTGCATGCTTTCCCTTATTTCCTTTACAGCAGTCAGTTGGTATGTTTCCCTGATGTTCACTTGGTTTTATCAGATGATTTCCCTATCCAGTTTCCAAAAACAGGGAATGTATCGTGGATAAGAGCAAAAAATCATTCATTTCCAGAACTGACTTTATTTAAAAATAATGCATAATCATTCCAGTCATATCTCCGAGTTTGGCTTCTCCTCAGGTTTCTTATTAGGAACATTCAACCCAGAATCTGAAATCTCTTTACCATACTGCCAACTCTGCAATATTCATGATGCAATTCAGGAGTGGCCAGCCTATAGCACAAGTGCACAGGCAGTCTTCTGGTGTGGCATGCAGCAGATCAAGGAAGAGGCAGGCAGCAGTGGCAGGTAGGTCAGGGAGCAGAAAAGAGAGCAGCAAATTGCGTAGGGAGCACAAGGCATTGAGCAAGCAGAGCAGCAGATAGTCAAGAGAAGGAGACCAGAATGGCACTTGAGGAGGGTATGGGGCTTAATTTGTGGCCAAAAAGTTTAGCCCTCCCTAATGTAATTGAAGACCCACATCTGCAGCAGTGGGAGTATCAGCTGTCTTCAGGAACCAGGCCAAGTGGGTCAGCAAAAGAAACACTGAATAAGGAAAGTCACAAGGATTGGCAAAGGGTAGAACAGCACCTGAAACTGCTTTTAATGAAAAACATTAAATTTCCATTTCCCAGTGTCCCTTTAACATACATTTCATTGCTAGCCAAAGGTCAGAAGAAATATATTTGTACATTGCAATATTTTCAGTTCTGCTGCATGAATTAGAGGTAATTTTTATCTATATTTAAACTCACATTCAAATTGATTCAAGGAAGGAGCAGGGGAATTTAGCTTTTCAGTTGCTTAAATTATTGATTTGGCTGAACAGAACAAAATGCAATAGTGCTCTGGGTTGTAATATAATGATCACTTAGAAAAAATCATTATTAAAGCGTGAACAAGAAATTATTGTTAATGGAGTTTGGAGTATTAGAGACATTGAAATTAAAAATTGTTTCTATCAGGAAAGCATTTAATTGGTATAATTCCCTGCCTCCCTGTATCTGGTAATGTTTAACCCCTACTAGAATTATTTTTAAGCAATGGCACTTTGTGTAATGACATAGGAATGTGTATATAGAAGTGGAAAGCCTGGGATTTTAAGGATTGTGCTTCATTAATACTTGGATGAGGGAATCTAAATACTTGTGCCCATTCAGTGTAAACCAGTGATAGCATTGGTTTGCATGTGAGGAACACCTTTAACAATTTATAGATAAAGGCATGTAGAGGGAGTGTACAGCAACATACTGTATGCATATTTTCAGATAGCAGTGGTTACCATGCAGAAAAAAAAAATACTTTGTGCCTCAGAGCAAATATGGTAGTAGTATTAATAATGATTATTTGCATTACGCTAGCGTCCAGAGCCGTGATTCCCAAATTATGGTCCATACATCATCCTGCCCCTTTTCAATTAACAGGAACAAACACTAGACAGTAATTCTCCCTACTTCAGAGACTTTCCAGTTAAAATAGATGCGATATATAAAAGCAGGAAGGGAAACAAACAAAAGTGAATTGTCTGAACTCACACAACAGGTCAGTGATACATCTGGCAAGAGAACACAGATCTCTGGGAGTCCAGCCCAGGGCCTTAACCGGCCTTTCTGTCTTCTTTAAAAAGAAATGAACACTATTTGGTTTGTGTTATAATATCAAAAACATTTCTGTAGATTAAAAATGAATGAAAGAGGAACAGATAATGGTGCATACATTTCATCTATACAGCTACTAACTGAATTTGGTCTAATGCATGAAGCTTCTAGAGGTGTGTGTAGACAAAACGGGGGCCCTAAATTGAAGCGATGTATTTAAAAACCCACCACTTCAATTTAGGGCAAAGTAAACCCCCATGTCGTGCACACACCCCACACTTACCTGCCTCTCCAGGGGCGAGGTGCCAGTGGGTGGAGCGGTCCCTGGGCTGGGGTAGAGGGGGCAGGGGAAGGTTGATGCTTCCCTCCACGGCAGCAGTGGCCCCCCACCCTGGTGGCATTCGCCTGCAGGCACTGGGCTCAGGTGGTCCCGGGGGATACTGCAGTGGCAGAGGGAAGCATGGGACCTTGGTGCAGCTCAGGCAGGCAGGTGGGCTCTGGGAGGGTGGGGAATCAGGCTCGCCACTTTTCTTGAGCGGAGCCTGTCTTCCCCGGCTGCTGCCAGGCTGCCTGCAGGGCTTCCTGCAGAGCTGCGGAGCTGCACGGAGCCCGGTGCTTTGCTCCACGGCTGTAAACTCCTCCAAGGAGTTTGTTTGCTGCGCCCCAAGTCATTTAAGGTGCATTACGCCACTGAATTTCCTTTAGTGGCTGAAATTAATGCACAATACGCTGCCGAGGTGTGCAAACACTGACACTATTAAAGCAGTGCAAACGCATTTAGCCTGCTTTAAAGTGTCACACACACATGCCCCTTGTTTCGTCTACACACGGTCTAAGAGAAAAATAACCTTTTTATGTATAGGTATGACATTTATTTTAGGAAATCAATAAAATACAGAAATGTAAATTGATGCAGTTTTAAGGCATATTACAATTAAAAGCAAGGAAATTAAAACAAATAAATTCATCATAATGTGAATTCAACCACACTTTTAATCCTATATGATAAAATCAATAGAGAGCAGGACCTTTTTGAATTCCAGTACCAAATTGCAAAGTAGAAGCAAGCTGACATCCTGGACACACTCCAGATTGTGTGAGTTCTTCTACTTCAGCAGCTTTCTCCTCTCACCTTGTGTCTTCTTTGTATAACAGTATATTGTTAATGTTGAAAAGGACAAGACAAGAACCAGAACCAGAGGACTAGCAAGGTTTAATATGAGCACTAACACAAGAAAATGTCAGTCTGAGGGAACCTAAGCTGTGGAAAGTGTGTCTTCTTAAAGAAAATAACTCTACATATTCTAACTTATTATTGATTGTGAGAGTAACATTTATAACAATGGTTGGCTTATTAAAATGATGATCAAAGCAGATAGAATCTGGCCTCCTTATGTTCTAAATATCTTTCTCATAATTTGGCTTCTTTGTGGACAGCAAAAGGGTTGAAATGCTGATTTTCACTCTCCTCCAGCAAGGAGTGCTTTTACACAACTACTACCCCTTGCTGATCCCAGACGGAGAGAAAGTAGGGCAGGGTTGCACCTTAGAGAGTAATTGGTTCAAGGAGCTATGACCATTCAGAGGCAATAACCTACCTTGTCAGCTCATTCCTAACACCCAAGTAGGTTGCTGCCTATGAAAGCTCATATGTAAGTCTGTAAAATGCTACCCTTCCATAGCTTCTGCAGATTAGAATGGCTAATTGAGCCCAGCAAGGAAAGAAGTCTGGTGCTATGAAGAAGGGAAGCCCAGTGTGAGGCTATATGGCCAGAGCCACAATTTATCCCACATAGAGTTTTAGCAGAAATGCAGTTCTTATGATTAGGGTGCCCATACATCCTAGTCTGGCCAGGACAGTCCCAGATTTTGTAGGCCATCCTGGCGTCCTAGCTAATTGGTGAAAACTGGAAGAAAAAAAAAAAAGTCCTGGAATTGCCAACCTAACATGATCCCTTCTTTCTCTGCTGACTTTACTGTGCATGAGTATGTGGCTCCAGAGCTGGCCTTAGGGAAAACGGCACCCTGAGTGAATTTGTATTTTGGTGCCCTCCCCAACCCCTGCCCCCAAGTCAGCAGCATTCCTGAAGGCACAGGCAAGCGGGCAAGGGCATGGTTCACAGTCTGCTGGGGAGCCAGAGTAGCATGATGTGCCAGGCAGGCAGGTGGGTGGGCAGGCACTTTTGCAGCTGTGCAGGAACAAGGTGGGTGGAATCGAGCAAGTGCCACCCTGCTCACACGTGCCCAACCCAGCTCCTGAGCAGCAGCTGGAGGCAGGGGGCAGGCTGAGCTGGGCACTGTTCCAGTCTGCCCACCTTGCTCCCACACAGCAGCAGCAGTACCTGCCCACCCACCTTCCTGCCTGGCACGCTATACCACTCTGCCTTCACTTGAAATAAAGTGTCCTGGATTTCTTTAAAAAAATATGGTCACCATACTTATGGTGACCTTTAGCAATCAGTGTAGTTTAAAGCAATGGGCTGGCTGTTCTACCAGAGGCTGGGGTTAAAGATAGAAAAGGGTCTCTAATGACCCTTCCCCCCCTTGTCTGTATCATCTGGATCTCAGTCAAGGAGGGGACCTGTCTCAGAGAGTGGTTACTTGCCACTGGAAAACTTTACCTTATATGCTGCTATCTTGCTAATTTTCTGTATCTTTATTTTAACACACTCTTATGAGGAATAGGTCAAATGGACACATGCACGCTAGAATGTCATACATGAAAAATGAATGACTAACCACAATAAAGATGAAAAAATAAACACTGTGTATCTACTGCTCAGGACATTGCTAGTTTCCATAGCTGAATCATTCATAGTTCACCACATATTGTTGTTCTCCCTCCATTCTGTTCCATAATTTTCTGTGAAAAACCTTTTAAGTTTGTTCAGCATATAGTGTGGATGTCACCAATTAGAAAAAAAAAATGATTAAAAGATTTGTAGAAATCTGAATCTCAGTTTCATCTCTTGTATTTAATTTTAGGCCGTTGGACAGCTGACCAGAGTTTCTAAAATTTTTAGCACGTTGACGTTACTATTGATCTTGGTGGAAAATATTGGCTGCTTAACACTCTAAAGAATCTGTGCACATATTCTGGAGTTTTTTGCAGATTTGTAATCCTAGCCTAAGGTTTCTACTTTTAAAAGTCGATGCCTAAATGAACTGTTAGCTAATGTGGTCTTAAAATGGCATTTTAAGTGCAATGCTGTTTGCCTGCATTGTCTATGCAGCACTGCTTCTCATCTGATATATCCCTTCAGTTTTCTGCCTAGTTTAAAGTTACCTCAAGGTCAGAGCATGTCTCACTTATGAAAGCAATCTTCCTTAGGATAAGGAGGGAATTATGTATGATGGGAAGTTACTCACAAATGAGTGAATCTTTTATATGCCAGAAGGAAGGCATGTCTATTACATTTCTTTTTGCAGACAGCTGTTTTTTTCAAGATGGAGCCATCTCACCACTTATTTTCTCCCAGAGTCCAGTCAGGTCAGATCTCTAATGCGTAAGTAAATACGATGTTTTGGGTGGCTGGTAGTTCTTTTTGTTTCAAAGGCTCCCATCTCTGCAATTCTCCCCAAAGCCTTGCTCATTTAGCCTCCTGTTTTCAAGTTCTGAGTGGAAGGATCAGCAATGACTAATGCATTTGTTAAGGCTCCTTCCTGAGTAATAACTTTCACAAAATTGGTCTTGATTCTGTCGAAGTGTGCTTAGCAGAACTTAGTGTGCTTTTTTTCTCCTCAGATGATTGCTATCAACTCGAAGAATTTTCCAACAAGAGAGCTGTATATAAAATTTCTTTTTAGTAATCTCATTTCTGAAGTTGGTGTAAATATAATCATAATTGGAGGCCCAACTGCTTCTGTTCATTGCAGTGTTCTGGGATTTTGCATTGCTTTTTAGAGAGTTTTACATGAAAAAGAAGAGCTATATATGCCTCTCAGCAAAGGGTCGGGATGTTATTATCAATATATAAACAATCTAAAGGATGCTGTCTATCATTTGCCTGATATTAGCCACAATTTAGATCTCTTTTTGTAGTTTAGAAATCATTATAACTGACAATTTGTAAGTGACATGGCCTGATGACAGAAAAGAGATAGCTTTGTAGGATAAAGGGCTTTGTCAGCAATAAAGACATCTGTCACTTTTAGAACAATGTACATGTTCTCTTCTTTGTCTCAACACAATCACGCTTTCCTGTAAGAGTATTATAAAAGATGGATGGGGTCATTTTAAGCAAGACACATACCTAAAGACTTTTTTTCTCAAAGATTAGAAAACAGAACAACTAATAGCAGACTTAGACCTTCATTATATGAATGCACAAGACTTTCTGGAAAAAAAACTCTGGCATTTCTTTTCAGTATATTTTCTATATTTTTTTTTTAAACTCCCAACCTAATGAGAGGAATTAAGTGAAGCAGAAAGATAGCTGTTGCTCTATTTGCTTAATGTTTCTTCTCAGCTTACTTTTCTGAAGTTCTGAAGGCTTTTGTCTCTTCCCAGTTTCAAACTATTCCTGTTGCTGGTATTACAGCACAAATTGAGAATAAATATTTTAAAAACTGAGGAAGTGTAAATATGATTATAACCCTTCTGCTGGACACTGGTCAGCAGCAACAAGGGCTAAGTTCAAATTTCGGGGTACCTGAATAATTTTCACTGTGACTCAAGCTCACTGAATTTGGCTGGGCTGTTCTGCATTAACAAAACCCCATCCTTCCAAGCAGTATAAACACAAAAGACAGATTTATTATAGAAAACTAAGACAAGGAAAAGAAAGGAAAACACCAAATGCAAGTTTAAACACTACCAAACTCAAGGCATAGTCTATAGGTTGCACCCTTTTAGGGAGGCTTCACCCATGCCCAGGCAGCCTGGGGCTTGGGAGCTCCCCAAAGGGTAGTTTCAGGGGCCTGTACTCCTATACCTGCCCTTCAGAAGTAGCCTGGACAGGATGGCCCATACTGGAGAATGTTATGAGCTGTTTCTTGGGGTTTTCTGCATCTCGGGGAGTTGCTAGTGAGTGAAGATCCTTCTGCAGTGCAAGTGGCACCAATCTCCTGGAGGCAGCAACGGCATGGGGTGCTGGCTGAGGGGGGCGGAGGGGATGGGAGGGCATGCCTCCACCCCTCCACCCTGGTCCTGGGAGGCAGTGGTGGCGTGGGGTGGTGGGTGACGGTGCTCCGTCCCTGTCTGCCCCCCAACCCCCCATCATTCCTGACAGGCAATTGGCTAATAATCTTAATAAGAGGCCTAACTCTTCCAGTTTATTGCAGTGTTCTGGGATTCGGCACCACATTTAGGCTGATGCCACACTCCAACCCTGGTCAGTGTGCTCCAGGGATTAATACCCCCATAGTACAGGCAGTTCTCAACTTACAACGTTTTGAGTTACAACATTGCGCACTTACAACATTTATAAATTAACTCCCTGTTTCAACTTTATGACCTCAGTTTTGACTTTACAACGCTTGATCTGATGTGATGCTATGCCAGCGAAAAAGTTTTCTGTATCACTCATCTCCCTGGAGAACATCTGTCCAAACTTCCTTGGACACTTTCTTTAAGAAAGCAGACAAGACTCCAGAAAAACCTGCAGTCAAGACGCTTGAGAAGACTCCAGCCAAGAACCCTTCAAAAAGTCCAACCAAGAGCCTTTCAAAAAGTCCAGCAAAGTCACCTCAAAGAAGTTCTTCCAAATCAATATGATTGCTATTTACAATATAAATACATTAATATAGCTATATTACTCATCTATAATTGATCAAGTACAAAATTCTGGGGTATTTTTAGTGAAAATAGGGCATCCGGCCTTGGTTCAGGAACCAATCCCCCATTTATAACATTGTTTCTTATAAGAAAATTGGTTCCGAGTGACAATGTTTCGACTTAAGACGTGGTTTTCAGGAACCAATTGTGTCATAAGTCCAAGGACTGCCTGTATTATCCCACTCAGAACCCAAGAAAAACAGAAGAGAACATACGGTGAGGCTCAGCTACATGGCTATACTGAGACAAAAGAAGTTGTGAGAGCAACAAAAAATGCCAGGCCCTCATCATGGTCCAAACACTTCAGGCCTGTCAATAACTGAAAATGCATACTGGCAGAAAGTTTTTAAATTACTAAGATGATCATACCATTTGCCCATCGGACATTCTTTGAGCAAGCCTCTTTTAGAGTCAGAATATGAACGAGTAATGCAAGCTGTGCAAGGAAAAATCAACAAAGCACTGTGTCTTGCAGTACTTACAGATGGGTGGACAAACTAGTGGGGAGAAGGAATCATAAACTTTGTGAGAACAACACCTCAACCAGTTTTTTTACAGAAGCATTGAAACAGGAGAGAACAGGCATACTACAGTGTATATCAGTAGTAAAATATGATAAGTCCTACAGAAGATTGGGAGTGGTAAAGTATTTGCTTTGCTGACTGACAGTGCAAGTAACATAAAACAGCATGGGAGTTCATAATGGATAAATATCCACATATTACTGCAATAGGATGTGCATCTCATGGACTAAACCTGCTTCTTAATGACATAATGAAGTTGGACACTCTGCAAAAGATCTATAGAAGAGCAAAATAAGTTATAAAACATGTAAGCTACTCATATTGTAGCTGCAGTCTTTAAGAAGAAGCAGGAAGAAAAGAGTGCAAGGAATAAAATAGTGACACTCAAACTCTGTAGTAAAAGTAAATGAGGTGGAGTGGTGATCTCATTTGAAAGTTTACTAAAAAACAAAGAAGCTTTTCAGGAAACAGTAATAATTGAGGATCTTAAAGTACCCAGAATTGTAAGGAACGCTGTATTTGATGAGGATGTCTTCTGGGTTCAGCTGCAGAACTCCCTGAAGATTCTAAAGGCCAATTTCTTCAGCAATTGCTGCATCTGAATCAGATGGCACCCTTTGTTAGACATTCCTTACCAACTGGCCCAGATAAAAATCAACTGTTTTTGGAATCTAAGTGTATCTCCACTTACAAGAATACAGAAGAAAGAAAAGTGAAATACTTTATTAACAGACAGGAAGAATTTTATTGCCAGTCGATTCATGCTGCTGCAAATCTCTTAGATCCAAGTTTCAAAGGCAGAAATGTTAGTGATGATAGAACTGCTACTGTACCTGACTGGATTACAAAACAAGAAATACACTTAGGATTTGATGTTGGAAAGGTACTTTCAAATGTTGCAGAATACAGAACATCTTCAGGTATTTGTTCCAGGAATGCAGGTTGGGACTCTGCCAAGCATATCCCTCCTGCAACATGGCGGCAAGGCCTTTGCACAACAGCCTCTGACTCATTTTGCTTCTTGACTGATTCAGATTTCTTCATCTTCTGCAGCATGTAAAAGAAACTGGTCTATGTTTAAAAATACTCATACCAAATCAAAAAAATAAACTAACACGTCAAAGGAATAGAGAAGCTTGTCTCAATTCAGGGAAATTCAGAAGTCCATGAAGATGATCAAAATGAAGGTGCAAAAGAAGCAGAAACTGCTGATAGTGATAGCTCAGAATATGAGACTGATTAAACAAAGTTTCATGTAGCAAAATTTGTATTCAACAAGTCTTGGTTTTTTCCCTCTTTTTTCCTCAGCTCTTTTTCTAAAAATGAGCGCTTTCTGTATCTGCTTTAACACTGGAGGAGACTAAATCCAGAATACATAATAACTTTCTTTGTTTTACTATAATGTTGATGGTTTCTTCTTCTATTTTCAACTTTAATTTTTGCCTGCTTCTCAAAAACTGGCAAAAAATAAGAAACACTAGGTTCCTTAGAGTTCAGCAGCTTATAGCTCCTTTTGTAACAAAAATTAAAAGCATTTTAAAGTACGTACAATTAGTAAATTTGTAATTATTGTCTGAATAAACTACACTTTTAAATTTAATAAATACACCAAACATGATAGTTTTATGAGCAAACCAAGTTATACATAATACATTTTATGTTCTTAAAGTAGCAAAGTAAATTTACATCCGTAAAGGGTGCTGAGAAAATAAGTGTTACATATATTTCAATTTTTCCAAATTTTCCATTTTTTTTTCTGGAAAAAAAATGTTTTTTTTCCCAAGGCTTCAAAATTTCCAGAAATTTTAAATCTCTAGTTAGCCACTCAGATGAGGGGTCCGATTTCCTTTGCTTCTGTGCCCCCTGGGAAACTGAAGGACACTGATCTCCACATCTATAGGGGCTCTGAGGGGATGACTTGCAGCTTTAGTCAGCATATTGCACCTCCCAGTATTCCTAGTTGAATCCCCAGCCCTGCATAAAACTGCAAAAGACCCAAAAGAAGGGAAACCAGGCCATCCTGGCCCAGACCTGACATACAGCAGTGCTCTGCTACAGACTTAGGCTGTGACACCACATGCTCTTATATTTACAGTAAACAGCAGGGGTATCCCCAGACCAGGAGTGGGCAAAATGGCAGATCTGGCCGGCGGCTGGCAGCCAGACTCCATTTCCCAGTATCCCCTGCTCACGTCACTGCAGCCAGTTTCCATAGAGACCCCAGCAGTGGCAGTGCCATGACAGCATGGGACCAGGGTTTCCATGGAGGAAAGGAGGCAAGGAATGCAGCTGAGTGGGAGGTGCTCTGTGGCATGTGGGCAGTGGATCACAGCTCTGCCCCAGCTCCAGACTATGCTGTCACAGCTGCAAGATCCCAGCCCCAGAGCAGCTCCCTACCCAGTCATACGCTTTGCCAGAGCTACTGAGGTGGGTCTCTGTGGAAACCCTGGCCCCACTCTGTCACAGCACTACCACTGCTGGGGTCTTCATAGAAACTGGCTGCAGCAGTGTGGCTGGGCGCTGGGAAATGTAGTCTGCCATGGGCCTAATCCAGCCCGCGGGCTGGACTTTGTCCACCCCTGCCCTAGACAATAGGCCTAATAAAAGTCAAAGGTATCTGCTTAAGTGAAGTATCTCCTGCTTCTTTCTAGCTCATCCAAGCAGCGGAGAGAAAACAAGATGCTCAAATATATAAAACAGGTACTAACTAAATCGATATGCAACAACACACTTTGCAACACAAAATGGCTTGGATGTTTTGTGTGGGTTACTAGGCCTGTGCAAAGCAGCAAGTTTTTGATTAGGATTCAGATTTGGCCGATTCAGAGGGACAGTGATTCAATTCGGTGATTCGAGTCACTGTCCCGATTCAATTCGGCCGAATCAGATTAGAAGATTCGCTACCGATTCAGAGATTTGGCCATAGACTAAACAGGCAGCAGTCCTCAACCACGCTGGACGCAGCTGCCTCCAGTTTGTAAGTCTGTTGTGGTGGGTGGAGGAGGGAGGGAAAGGGCATGGTGGGGGAAGATCAATGCCCCCACAGGGGGAGTAGGGGTTGGGGCTGGGACAAGCTGCCCAGCCAGGGTGGGAAGGCATGGGACTCGGGGAGGGGGTTCCTGCCACTGCACGCCACTGCATGCTGCCGGTCCGGGAGGGCATGGGAGCGGGCATGTGCCCCCGGATCTGCATGGGGCAGGCTGGTCTGGGCTTCACTCCAGACGGGCAGTGGAAGACGTTAGGAGCGGGGGCTCTGCCCTGCCATTGCTTGTCCAACTAGGGCAGGGGGGCACAGGGTGTAGGCATGGCAGTGCTGGAAGCGGGGGCTATGCCCTGCTGCTGCTTGCCCAACCAGGGTGAAGTGGGGCATGATGCAGGCGTGGCTCACTCCAGAAGGAAGGTGCTGGGAGCAGGGGCCATGACCTCGCACCGCTCGCCCAACTGGGGGCGGGGAGGCGTGGGACAGTGCCACCATGCTGCCTCAGACAAGCAGTGCACAGCAGCAGAAGCCGCTCCAGCCTCCCCGTGCCTCCTGGACAAGCTGTGGCTTTGCCCTGCCATGCCCTGGCTGGGTGAGCAGCAGCAGGGCATGAGGGTGGGCGCGTGCAGCTGGATTGGGGAGGGGCCAGCGGCAGGGGCTATGGGGAATTTTAGTGTGTCTGCAGCGCCCCCATAGTCCCCACTCCACTGCACTCTGCAGGGCAGGCAGAGCCAGGACTACACTCCAGGCTGCAGTTGGGGCTAGCCACCCGGAGCACAGCCCTGGCTCCACCCGCCCCGCAGAGCACAGCCAGCAGCGGCAGCCAGCTGGAGCTAGTATCCTGGAGTGCAGCCCAGCCCAGCCTCCCCTGCACAGATCCGGGGGCACACACCCACTCCCATGCCCTCCTGAACTGGCAGTGCATGGTGGTGCTCAGTGGCAGCAGCCCCACTCCCCCAGTTTCATGCCCCTCCGCCTTGGCTGGGCAGCTTGTCCCAGCCCCAATCCCTCCCTCGCTGTGGAGGCATTGATCTGCCCCCAACACCCCTTCTCTCCCCCCACCACAACAGACTTACCAGCTGGAGGCAGCTATGTGCAGCGTGGTCAAGGACCGCTGCCTTCATAGATTTAGTCTATGGCTGAATCTTCGAATCAGCACTGATCTCTCCGAATTCATTTGGAAGCTTCTGATTCAATTTGGACCTTTTAATGGGTCTCCCAATTTGATTCGAATTCAGAGATTTGGCCACCGAATTAGACTGAATCTCCTCCAAATCGAATCAGCTACTGAAGCTTCGCACAGCCCTATGGGTTACATGACACCTGAAATTTCATTACCCCAATCTATGGAATGATACAAAGCCCGTCTGAAATCCAAAGCCATAGCTGAACATTTGCCTATGTAACCTGAGCAGTGATTGGGACTAGGAATTTTGGGGGTGCCAGTGTAATCTAGGCAGTGGTGGCACATGGGGCCACAGCTGCAGCCAGAGAGGCCACAGCTGCAGCCAGATAGCTGGCAATGGCAGCTGGACCAGCAGAACAGTGACTGCTATTTTTATGTCCCTTCAATTCAGTACCTGGGGCTGGTGTTTTTGTTCCCCCTTCCTTAGTTATGCTACTGTTGGAATCAAATGGCAAGCACTGTATGGAACAAGCTATTGTGTGGAACAACACTTCTGCTCATCCCCTTTTCCCTGGAAACAGCTGGGAAAAAGGAAAGCAGTAGCTCATAAGGGCCTACCTGGTAGCAGCACAGAAACAGATAAAAACTATCAAGTACCAGTGAGTGTAGTGATCACCCGGTTCAACAAACACAAGCATACATGAGTAAAAAGAACTACACAACAGGTTTTATTTTGGAGAAGTAAGCAACCCCTGCAGACCCTGTGTCTTTCTCTGACTTACTGATTGGCTAGCTACTTAACTGAAGTACCATCTCCTAATTACCAACTCAGTCTACTTGAGGAGTATCTTTAAATTATAACTTCTATCACTACAATGTGATCTGACACTTCCTGTACATCTTGTGCTCTGCTGCTTTCCCATGCATCTGTGCAAACAGATGATGTAGCTTTCAAAAGCTGACATGTCATTATTTCCGTGTATTTTTATGCAAAAGACATGATGTTACTCATAACAATATAATTATGTGTTATGTAGATTATGAAGCCATATGCAGGTATTTCCATCAACAATTAAGTGTTGCAAGGATAATTATATCATTGATGCTTTCTTGGAAATAATAACTCTTCACAGACAGTGAAGTGTAGCATCACCATCTACTTTTCTGGAGAACTGTATTCTAAAGATAGTCAGTCATCTTTCTCCAGGATTCAGTTTGGTATCTTTTCTCTCCTATATATCTATTAGCAACGTGACCTTCCCGAATTCCTGCCACACTGCACAGGTATTCATATTTGCAAATGATACAGATCTCGTATCTGCAAAATGCAGGATTAATGTAGTAGCCCGCTATCCATATCATCCGACCTGGGCATTGCTATAGTCTCATTGTGGTTTCCTGGCAACAAAGTGCTACGGCACTTTCATGAATGTTAACAATTTTTATTCATATAGCCTTTAGTGACTTCCTTAGAGTCTTGCAGAAATGAATGAGTGTATCATTGTTATCTGCTTCTTGAATATCAGCCTCAAACACAAATCTTTTTCTGTTCGGGGAAAGAATTATTAATGTGATTCCATCTAGAAATATCACTTCTATTTTTCTCAGTAGACATTTAGTTCTGGGATCTTACCCTATTATTTCTCCTCAAAATATAACAATAATTGCATTTCTGGTCATATTGTCTGGAACAACTCTGACTGATTTTATCAGGTTTTAGTTTTACAGGAGGAACATGTGACAATGTAACTGATCTATTGCTGGGTGTATAGCTGTTTCTTTTAGAAAGAATAAAATAATTAAAATTGAAATTTTAAAATATTAATATATATATTTTTTAAATTACAACTAGGAAAACCAAACCAAAGAGCTGTCACAGATATGTTATATTCCCTAGTCTATATTTCTTCTTCGAGTAGAAACTGAAACTGTGGTGGGGACCAATTTGTACTGGGCATATACATATAGTAAAGGAAGGTCCCTTCCCTGAAGAACTTAAAGCTGAATCCTAATTCATTTTATGCACCTAAATGGCAGTTATGCAGTTACATTATTCTGACTTTGGGCACTTATATGCAGTTTTTTTATTCCATTTTCCCTGTGATGGAATAGGATCAACCTATGTGAGTACCTGCCAGAAGCAAAATGGAAAAAGAGAAGGATACATGGTCCAGTACATTTGCTCAGGTATATGCAAAAGGCCAGGTAAGTCCTGAAACTATAAGCTGGGCAAAAACTTGAGACTAGCAGGTGTTAGGCATCATAGGATATCTAATATTTAGCTGCTTTCCACCTGTGTTCCCATGGGAGTTTGAACTTATATCTTCTGCTTCCTAACAAAGTATTCTAACCATAAGGCCACAGGTTAGACATTAAATGAGTAGCTTCCCAGTCCTCTGCATCTTGCATTTAATGTCCATTGGATGAAAAGGACAGAAAAAAGTCAGGAAGTTTCTGCCCCATTGAGACCAGGCCAAAACCCAGGACATTCTCCTATCCCGGATAGTAACTATCTCCCTGAACTCAACAACCTTTAGTTTGTATTCTTCATCCTGGCCCCATATATCTTCCTCTCTTGGTTGTCTAGAGGCCAGCTTCAAGGGGAGGGCTAAAAAGGATCTGGATAATACCTAGCCTGTGGCCTGGTGATTACAACACTATACTGAAATGCAGGTCCAGGTGTCATCTGGATGATGGGGATGTAGGATTAAGGTCTCCTGCTCCCTGCTAATATATGGGAGGCATCTAACATTCTGGCATAACACCCAGAAGTCATGAATTTTTGCCTGGTGACCATTTTGGGACTTACCAAGCTTACGTGTGTACCTGAGTAAAGGTAGAGCACTGCGTACCTGCCCAGCAAAAGCACAATTCAACTGAACATATTCAGTGAGACTGGGGATTGCCAGCATTTTCTGCAGGGTGCTTGGAATCTAAAAAGTTTGAGAATCAGTGGAATAGATACAGAGTTATTCATACTTCCTGAGGTGACCTAGGTTCTGCTACATTACCAGGACAGCGAGAAAGCTTGTCTTGCCACTGCTTTTGTTGAATTTGTTGTATAAGGGACTAAGCTAGAGTCCCATCAAATCAATGGAGAAATCACTGTTTTAATGAGCTCTGTGTCAGGTTCAACAGAACTTGCAGCTTTCAGTCCCTGTCACTGTCAGTTTAGACCTTGATCTTGAAAACACTTTAACCCTAAGCACAAGCTTGCTCCTACTGATTCAATGTCAATTTAAGCATATGAATAAGCGATTGCAGAATCATTTCCCCCATCGCTTGAGGGAAAATTAATAAGCCACAACCTATTCAGCTTTCCACATTACAATTATTTTAGCTCTTTCTGGTTTACTTAGCTCTTATATAGCACTTCTCACCTGAATAACTCAAGCCATTCAGTAATGAAGTAAATACTATTTTAATGTTATCCATGCCACTTTATTCCTCCATTCAGAAAGAATCCTGGAGGAAAGCATCCCTGAAAATTGACCTGAGAATACTGGCCTCAAAATGTTCTCACAGCATAATATGAGACTTCATCAAACATGTGCTCATGGGATTATATTCCGTTATGTTAGATTATTTTGTCTATTATAAATAATGTCATATGCACCTACTCTCATTAAATTCTGTATTCAGTTAGTAGGCTGGAATGCAAAGCCCTGGCAGATAAGACAAAGTACTGAACAGAAAAGGTTTCAATGCTCAAATAACACAAGGAGAATTTTAGTTGTGATTCAGCCTTCCAAGGTAAAATCATCATCTATTTCATCAGGAATCATCAGCAAGACAACATCTGTAAATAATGTCATGCAGGTTTCTGCCCAAGGAATAGCTCATGGTTCAAAGAGGAAAGCTAGCTTCCATGACCTATATTCTTCTCTCGAGAAGCAGGACACAGAAGGCCTTGAAAAAGCTGGATTTATACTACATTTGTGTCACCCAGATTCTGGCCTATCACATGGGCCAAAGTAGTTTATTGCTTGAGTTAGAGGGAGATTTTATTTTTCTATTCCTACCAGTCTGCCACCTATGCTGAAGTCTATGAAATGAAAGCAGTGAAGGACTGTAGCAAACAAGAACAAAAGATAGAGTTCAAAGCAGAAGCCAGGATTCAGCTTTAATATGTTGCAGTTTTCCCATTTGTCTTACATCAGAAGTAGTCCTAGGGTATGCAATTAATCTAAAATGGTGTCCACCAGCAAGCAGTGCTGGATAATATTGGTACCAGAGGAAATTTGGACTGATTAAAAAACCCAACCAGACATAAATCCCTCTTCTTTCCATGAGTTATATAAGCCTGAAGTATTAGCTTATATGAAAAGAAAAACAAAGCAGTACCTTTATCAATAGCCATGGTAGTTTTATGTAAGGTTTCGGTGGTGGCTTAATAATTTAATTTCCTTTTACAGAATAATTTAATATTAGCTTTCCCCACTGGGTTATTTTTCCCCATCATATTGCTGGGGGTGGAGGGGCTTTGTCAGCTGTGGATTTAAATAAGATACAGTGAAGAAGGACTCTTGGCAGCAAGCAGAACTAGTTTCTCAGTTAACAATCAATGCACAGGCTTGCATTGCTGTCACAAATATTGATACACCCTTTTGTGTCCCAAGTCAAACTGCTGTTTAGCTTGGTGGAACAATCAATCATATCCCAGGAAAGAAGTTCTTTGAAAGATCATGCTTAACTCTCTGGCAGCCCTAGTTTGAAGATGGGGCCAAGAAACCCTTTTGATTATTAACATTGTTCTATGACAGATTGTATAGGGATATTCTTTCCCAGATTGTTTTCTTGGATAAAAGAGTCCTGGGAGCGAGGAAGTGTGTGAGTAATGTATTTCAATCACATTTAGCTGATATAAGGGGTTAGTGGCCTCTTTGGGTAATATATAGCTTGGACTGAGTTAGCCTAAAATGAGTTTAAGATGAATTCCCTGCAGAAATGGTTCACATCGTGTGATCTGGCTGCTGAGTAGTATTTCTTAAGTGACAGTGTTCCAATCTGACTTTCTCAAAGGTCATGATTACTGAGCAAGGTTAATATGGGAACACTTCTTTCCTACAAGCAAGGTCCTTAAGGCATCAGGTTTTTCAAAGAATTTACTAAAAAGAGGTTAGGAAGCATTTAACGTATAAACTCTGAAGGTGATACTTCACTGCCCTGCTGCTTGTGTAGTCATTTATGTAAGTGCAAAGGGGTACAAAATGTTGCCATGTCAGAGTAGCAACATTTTACAGTCAGTTTGTGCTGGTGAATATGACTTTCTAGGGTGCAGGGTGATAAAGGTCTACAAAGAATATTCGCTTTTAACACATGCAGTCAGATTAAAGGATGGATTGCTCCATCTTCAGAGCCTGGATTTTGTGGGGTGTATTCAGACAACACCACTGTTAGCTGAAATGTGAAAAAGGACAGGAAACAATAGGAAAGAAAACCCAAGCAGTTTGTGCATTTTTATTGTTGCTGTTAACATTTGAAAGGGCAAGCTAGGCTGCATCATGATGGAATCTAAGTAATTAGATGGTTTTCTTCAAGGAAAATTTTGTATTTGAATAGTTGGCTAGTTTCCCAGTAGAATCCTAGTAAGTTTGTCACAATTTAGTTTTGACTATGCCCCGGTCTGGTCCTGAAACAAAGAAACTATGAACTATATTTTACTTGAGTCGTTTATAAATCCACAATCTAGTCTAGCGCTTCCAGTGACAGCTCTGCTATCCAGAGACTGTCTTTATTCTATGCCTGTATGTAAAGGGAACAATCATCCTGGACTTTCTGGGACAGTTCTGAATTTGTGGGCTGTGTCCTGGTGTCCCCAAAGCTTCTTTGAAATTGATTTTTTATTCCAAATTTGAAAAATTGGTCCTGATTTGGTGACTGAGATTCACAAAGTATTCAAAACTGACTATCCACCATCAGTTTCAAGGGTGCTAACAGTTGCCTGTAAGGTCTCTGGGCACATACCCGAGATTTTACTTCCTTGAAAATGGTTGCTTTCTCTGTATAGTGCATAGCAGAATGGGATTTAGATCTTTGTTTGACTTTTAGTTGTTCCTGTAAAGAATGATATTGTGTAGGTCAGTCCATATAAAAATCCTTACATTTCCAGGAACACAATTTAGATTTATCATTTCTGGTAAGCCTTTATCAGTACTTTAAAATACAGTGATTGAAGCCTGAATATTAGCAATAACTGATGGTCTATCAGTAATTAAACCAGTTTGGTCATTAATTATTAGGAATGTTGCCATCTCGTTTTAAAAGGGAAATAGGACAACTCCAAACATATCTGTAGGGCTTGGGGGAGAGATGGATACTATAAGGTAAAGGAAGAAGAAATTGTACTCTGAGGATAGGTGTACAGTCAGAGGTGCTGCTGTCAATCTGTGAGTACAGAACACAGAATCATATTGTGATAGCTTTAATCCAAGTAGAAGGGGTAGCAACATGGGTTAACAACACGAGTATCTATCTACCCAGATGGCTTCTGTAGTCCATGGTGAAACCTGAGATATTACGTTAGCACGCTGCCTCATGCTGTAATGTACCTTCAACTGCAATTATGTACAGACCCTGAGAAAATTAGTTATAATGGCATCAAATTCATCTTGGAATTTTTAGATATCTGTCCAAAGCAAACATAACAACCTGGATACACAGTTTTCCAGGATATACTGTAACCTCAGAGAAGAGTTGAAGAGACAAAAGTTGAACAAAAAGGAGGTTCTGATCCTATTCTGGCAGGAAAAGAACAGAGAACTAAGTGCCTTTTTTGGGATTTAGACATGGGAGGAGATGTCTTCCTACCTACTCTTGAAAATTCAGGAGCAAGCCAGGGAGCCTCAGCATAAAGAAGTCAAGAAGTAAGAGCCTAAAAGTTCACCTGGCCTGCTGCACACAAACGATGGTAAAGTAGGAAGGTTCAGAAAAGCCTTCCTGAAAGTGTATGCAAACATTTCCTGATTTTCATTAGAAGTTCATGGAAGCTTTGCAACACAGAGGTTGAAAAATATCTATGTTTTTCAAGGAATGTTGAAAAATTGCTTTAATTTTATGTCAGTTTTCATGGCAAACACTGGTTTCGGTTTCAGCAAAATGAAACTACTTATCCACATTGTTATTTTTTGAAAAATACAGGTTTTAAGAACTATTTTAAAAAAATGTATTTAAGTGATATATTTTTAGAATTTAGAAATGTTGTTTAAAATGTGTTTTCTATTTCACGTAAGGAAACGGAAAAATTAATAAAAAGTAATGTTGGCTCAAAAAAAATCTATTCTCAATGGAAAAGTAAGTTTGACAAAAATAATCCTTTTCTCAAACAAATGCTTTGACAAGCTATACTTGGCACATTCTCCTTTCAAGCTTAAAGCAGGACAGTTTCATTTGTTTTGTGTGATAGCTGAAAGGTATTGCAGATGTTAGTGTGCACAAAAGCAAGGTGAAAAGTATAGTCCCAAGCCACTCTTGGAGTTAAGAATACACCACTGGAGTCAATCAGAATTTTTCTGCTGGGTTGTTTGGGAGTAAAACTGAACTTCTTACTATTAGGATCAGAGACTTGCACACCAAGCCATTTGAGGAAAGGCTGAAGCAGCTGGGATTCTTCAGCCTGAAAAAGAGAAGGCTGAGAGGAGACTTGGTAGCAGCTTACATCAGCTTACATAAGATGACATAACCGCTTTGTAAAAAATTGCTGGCTCTGTATAGTAGAACAGATAAGAGAAAGTGTTTGTTCTTTGTAACTCCTCTGCAACTGCTTCGCTCACCGCGGCCTTAAAGATAGCAAAAAGTATGTACAACTCTGATTTGCAGGTGCAAGAAGGAGGTTTGTGAACTAACCTCGCCTCCCCCATTAGTTCCCATCCTGATTACAGCAAAGAAATAATAAAGTAACATTATAGCCGCTTTTCATGCTAATTTCACTATGGCACCCTTGGGGAAAACCAGGAGTAATGGCTACAAACTCTTGGAAGACCATTTGAGGCTCAACATTAGGAAAAACTTCTTCACAGTTAGAGTGTCCAGACTGTGGGATAAGCTCTCTCCAGAGGTGATGCAATTGCCTATCCTGGAAATCTTCAAGAGGAGGTTGGACGGTCATCTTGCTGGGGTCACCTGATCCCAGCTGTCTTTCCTGCCTGGTACAGGGGGCTGGACCCGATGATCTTCTGAGGTCCATTTCAGCCTTACAATCTATGAATCTAAATCCTTCCCCATAAATCAAATACCTCCACACTTGCATAGTTTTTGTTCACTTGACTGAAGGATATTTTGAAAGCTCTTGTGCTGGAAGAGAGGTATTTTAGATTTCTCTGAAGACTAAAGAATATGAAAGCTAGTGGTAATTTTAAATTGTTTGAGTGTGTGTTCTTGCCTTACTGCAGTGACATATTCACATAAGCCAGGGTATGCTTAGTCTCTGGCCTGTGGGACAGACCTGGCCTGTGGAGTCATGTCATCTGTCCTTCTGGGCTGCCCATATGTCTGAAATTTTGGCAGCAGGAGAGTGGTGGTAGCATTAATTCACACTCCCTTGCTGCCAAAATTTCAGACCAGTGGGGAGTCTCACAGGCTGGATAACATGGCCGTACACACTAGATCACAGGGCTGAGCTAGTGTGATGCCTGATCCCAGCATGTGAGTCTGGATCCAGCCAGTGTGGATCCTGATCCAGGGTCTCAGAGCATGGCAAGTCCTAATCCATGCACAAAGGGCTGCATCTAGATGCATAGGGCTGGATCCAGCTAGCCTACAAACTGACCCACCCTAGACATCTGGCCTCTGGGCCCAAAGGTTGGTGCCACTGACATATTTCAGCTTGGAACATATATGTTCAAACATCTATTTTCATCTTACTATTGGGGAAGGGGAATTTACAAAACCAGAGGTGGGGTCTCATATTACATGAAGAAGATGATTCATATACTTTAGGATCTATTTTCACCAGTCATGGAGTCACTTCACATAGTTTAGGAAGCTGTGGTAAAGAGGCACAGACCTGTTCCATGCTTACACTGAAGACTTTCACTCCTTCTTTATAGTCTTTGGGAGACAAGTGGTGTAACCCCAGTATTGGTGAACCTGAGAAAGGGTTTGTACTGTGCTGAGGCTGAAGAGCAATGGGCATAAGTCATTCTGAAGAGCTGCCTGCTGAGTCCTGCCATGGCTGCAAGCATAAGGCAGCACAACATGATCAACCTTTTCTGCAACCGGTCTAGCAGTAGGAGTAGTGAGAGAATTTACAGCTAGCTTGAAACTACCAATGATGGCAAATTTATAGCCAGCCCAAGTTCCAGAGATGGTGTGACATACCTCCAGCGCTCCAGTGTCTTCTGTGACTGAGAACTAAATGATTTAAACTGATAAATGGTTGAGGGAAGGAGACGCAATCAAAATAATTCAAGAGGCTTTATTAGTATCCATACAAGGAGCTGGCAGAGCCTCAGACAAGGCCAGACAGAACTTGTTAGAACAGCTTAAAACCACTGTTAGCTCTAGCTGTTGTAATCATTAAACACAAGACTCTTAGTAAGCACGCTTATTTATAGCTTCATAGCTTGATGCTGCCATTGCCCTGAAAAAGAGACTTGGATAATATGAGAAAGTGTCTACAGCTCCCTATAGGTAGTTATCATTGGCCAGGTCCCACATTATACTGACCATAAGTTCCTAATAGGCAACTATGATGAGCGCATAATATTTCATTGAGTGTCACGCATGTTCTCTTGAATTTGTTTTATTGATATGGTGTGAGTGGTCTCTATGACTAGTGTGGAATCAGAAAAAATATATGC
>NW_005843525.1:0-12905 GCF_000455745.1 Alligator sinensis
CTTCTTCACTATTAGAACAGTGAGGCAGTGGCATAGACGGGCTAGGAAAGTTGTGGAATCTCTATCCCTGGAAGCATTCAAGAAGCTACATTTATGTTCTACAATGGGCACTTCCCAGACTTCTGGGCTTTGCCACATGGGGCTAGAAGAGAACTTTTTTCTCCTCTGGTTGTTACATGTCTGGGTTTTTTTAAAAGCCTTCCTCAGAAGTACTGGGTGTTGGATGCAGCCACAGCGGAGGATTTTGACTGCAGTGTGCTAATGCTCCTGCTAGGACTTAAACCCAAAAGTTCCTGGCCAGTGGGTCTTACTCCTCCACTCAGGGTCAGACTGATTGCTATATTTGGGGTCAGGAAGGAATTCTACCCCATGGTCAGATTGGTATGGACTTTTGCATTCCTCTGTAGCATGGGGCATGGGCCTCTTCCTTGGATCACTCAAGCATATTTTAACAACCTTGGCAGCAGCACGATGGTTTACCTGCTTTATCTGTGGCAGATTAGGGTGTTATGTCTTGTGATTGTATAAGGATTAACTGTATAGTTTTGCTAATAGGTTGTTAGACAATAGATTTCTAGAGGATGGCTTGGATAGGGATGATTCTGCCTCAGGCTAAGGGCTGAACTAGATGACCCCTGGAGGTCCTTTCCAGCTCTCCTTCTCTAGGACTCTATAATCAAAAGCCTAAAAGGAAAAGGAGTCCAACTCCTTTCATCCAAGCAATTAGGTATTCCGTCAAAAGAGGAAATCAAATTGGTTTGGCATGTTTTCTTCTTACCAAATCCATATTGCCTGTTATTGATCACCAAGGATCCAGGTTTTCCATTTCCCATAGAAAAACATTGGGTTTCCCCCTTAAAGGAGAAAAATGTGGGTTTTCCCTTTTAACAAAGAAAAACACAGGTATCCCCTTGCAGGCTGGCAGAGTTCCAGCCTGCAACAAGCTGCTTGGGGCAGGGGGAGTGGGGAAAGGTGATCCGAGGCCGAGAGCGCACAAATGTGGTTGGGGTGGGTATGGGACAGCACGTGCAGTGCGGAGCTTTCCCTCTTGGCAGCCAGGAGCTATGGACTGAGCTGCCCTGTGCCATGCATCCTGCCCACTACCTCAGCACCCTCTGCATTGGCAGCAGCAGAAGGCATGGAGGGAGGTGGACGTGGGGCAAGAGTCCCTGGGGGGAGAATGGGGAGTATGTGCCCCCCAGATTTCTACATGTACAGTGGGGTGCAGGGCTACAGCATGGCCGGACTGGCATTGGGCATGAGCCACCTCTGCAGCCCAGTGAGCGGGACCTGACACGGGAGGGTGGAGTGGGGTGGGGAGGCAGAGTACTGCTGCCGCTGCCACCACTGTGAGCCTCATACCAGGTGCACCACCAAGGTGAGGCACCCCCTGCCCACCCAGCAGCAGCAGGGGAGCAGAACACCACGCTGCCACTGCCTCTCCCACTGCTGCCGGACAGGCAGGGAATGCCTCACCATAGCAGTTCAGCTGGCATGGAGCTCCTGGTGGTAGTGGGGGTGGTAGCACTGAGCTTCCCCATACCTGCTTTGCCTTCCTGCACTGGATCCCACCCACTGGGCCTTGGAGGCCCCTGAGTGGGGGGCAGCAGGGTGGGGAGCCCCAAGCCATGCAGTGGTCTGCTCACATCCTACCCCACCCTTGCCCCCAACCCCACAGGCTCAATGGGGAAACGGGGGGGGGGGGTCCCCACACACCTCCTTCCACTCTGGCCGTGGCAGCTGGGGCTTGGGCACTGCTGGTCAGCTGTGGCTGGTGCCCATGGGCAGGGAACAGGGAGTGGGCAGGATGCAGCCACCGGGTCCTGGAATCTGGGGGCTGCCTCCAGGAGGACTAGGGGAGACAGGGGGGTTGTGGGTCAGGACTGAGGGGCCCTGATGGGGACAGAGGGCTGCAGATTGGTAGTGAGGGGCACCAGCAGGGAGGTGGGAGGCTGCAAGTCTGCAGGTCAGGAGTAAGGGGGAGGAGAACATGACTGTGGGTCGGGAGCGACTGGCAGGGCTGGGGGGACTGTGGCTTGGGAGCGAGGAGCAATGGCCTGGGCAAGAGCAGGGCACCAGAATATCAGGGCTGATCAGTACCACAAAGCAGGGGAGGGGGGTGCAGGTAAAGGTAAAGTAAAGGAGGCAGGGGGAGCTCTGATTTTCCATGATAAAAAATGCAAAGTCAAATGTCAAAATATATAGATATTTCAAATTTATTCTGTTATAATGACTGGAAATCAGGATCCCTGCTGATCACGTCTTCCTCCTTTAGGTGCTTATATATTTTTATAAGTTGATCTAGTAGCTTCCCCAAGTGTTGAAACCAGGCTGATGGACTTCAATGCCCCAGGTCTTCTTTTTTCTCCTTGTTAAAGATAGACATCGTAAGCCCTTCTTTAGTCTTCTGGGACCTTGCGGAGAGTCCACAACTTTGCAAATATTGTTGCTAATGGTGCCAAAATTTCTTTAATCACTTCCTTCAATAGCCTGGTACAAATTTTGTGAGGCTCTGACAACTTGTAGATGTAAAGAAGAATTTCATTTATCTTTCCCCTATCTCTTCCCTAATTCACACTGCATTATCCAGTATGCATCCAGAACAAGGCAGGGACACCACAAAAATAAGAGCATATGATGGTACTGTAACAAAGATGTGAAACAGCAAAAGAAAAAAAAATTGTGTATGTAACCTACTTTTGGTATCTCTCTAGAATGCTTTGCTTTTTATCTTTAATGGTCTTTTAACATAGGAAGGTCAAATAAAAACCCTGCTTCCTAGTGCTAGAATACTGTGTCCTGAACACAATGCCCCCTCTGTGCATGGACACAATTGAGCAAAGCACTCTGTTAAAAAACAAACAAACAAACAAAAAAAAACAGCCCTGCCTCACTGACTAGATAGTTTTAGGCAATTAGGCATGTTCTCCAGAGTCCTGCTTTATTTCATATAACATTATACTGAACAAAGCTCTCTACAGAGCAACATTTCATGATATTGATACCTTCCCCCAGGAAAGAATACAACACTGGATCTATTTGAAAAATTGTAAACCTGGGCATGAGTCTAACTTGGACAACTATACTTTTTTATTATACAGTATACAAGAAATCCACAGACCAACATACATATCTGCACAGAACCAGCAATCACCCGAAACACACCAAAAAAGCAGTGATATACAGCCAAGCCCTCAGATACCACCGCATCTGTACTGAAGAGAACACCCGGGATCGCCACCTCACCAATCTTAAAAAGGCTTTCACCCAGCAAGGACACTCCTCCAGAGAGGTAGATCGCACGTTTGAAAGAGCCACCTGGATACCACGTGAAGAACTGCTGCAGTACAGAAGAAAAACACCCACAAATCGCACACCGCTAGTTATGACCTATCACCCATCCCTTGAACCTGTATGGAAAATCCTCAAAAAATTGCAACCCATATTAGAAAAAGACCCTATTCTTAAAAAGATCTTCCCAGAGCCACCCATCCTAGCCTTCAGACAAGCACCGAACCTCACCAACCTCATCACCAGAAGCAAACTTCCTCAACCCCAGAACACACCAAAAGGATCCAGACCGTGCCATGACAAGAAATGCAAAACCTGCCCCCACATCTCCACCACCCCCACTATTACTACACCCCACAACAGAGCCATCAGCATCCCAGGATCTTACAGCTGCACCTCCAGAAATGTAGTATACCTCATCCAATGCACCAAATGCCCTGATGGAAGATATGTAGGAGAGACCAGACAACAACTGCGCACCAGAATGAACGCACACCGGAAATCCATCAAAGACAGAAACACCCAATTACCGGTGGGGGCACATTTCTCACAGGAGGGCCACTCTCTCTCCAATCTCTCAGTCCTGATCCTCAAGGGAAATTTACACAACACTTCCCAGAGACGAGCCTATGAGCTCCATTTCATCAGCCTGCTGGATACTAGAGATCAGGGACTAAACATAGACATTGGATTTTTGATACATTATAATCTGCCTGGCAACTGACTCCCCAGCCCAGCCCAGCCCCTGGCTTCTTCACTTTTCATCCCATCCAGGAAGAGCGCACACCAACTGCTGCAGCTTCCTGAGCCTGACGAAGGGGTTTTGAACCCGAAAGCTTGCTTAATAACTATTCTCCAACCATTTGGGTTGGTCTAATAAAAGATATCAAATTCACCCAAGGAACCTTGTCTGCCTATATCCTTAGACCAACACGGCTACAACCGAAACCCCTGCATACTTTTTTATTCAAATTCATAGTGATGCACAACACTGCCCTTGATGTTCTGAATTCCTCCAAGACAAATCAAGTCATACTCACTTTTCAATAAAAGCATCTTTCTCTCTCAAGCAATCTGCTTGACTCCATTCACTTCTACGCAATTCTGTTTCCAGATTTTCATGGCTTATTTGCAGTTCTCTTATATGATTCTCCCACTTCTGTACTTGCTCAGCATGAGCTTCTTTCACTGAAGCTAGTACTGCTTCCTTTTCCTTGGCAAAGCGATCCAGAACTTCATGTCTAAAAACCATAAATATGCAAAATAAGATTACTGTTTGTTTAGGTTTTTCCCATGATGCCAAGATTTAAAATAAAGAGGCACAATTACCCAAATGATCTGCACCACAGAGCAGTTGAAGAGAACGAACAAATATTCCTGTCAACTGTGGGCGCATTTACACGTTGCCACACAGCAACGCTGTTACTGTGTCATGCTTTAGTACTTTCTTTTGGAAGTACTAAAACACAGCACAGTATAGGCTGTTACTGCAGCATGCATGCAGCACATGCTTAGATTTTGCAGCTACATCGCCGTAGCAGCATCCTACAGAAGGGGAGCATGCTGCTATGGTGACATAGCTGGTGATGACGTATAGATACATGTGATCACTACATAGCTGTAGCGTATCATATGGTGATGTAGTGTGTCGTTCCGTTGCTGTAGGGCAATGTGTAGACATGCCCAGTTTGTTGTTAGTCTAGAGAACTAAACATAGAAGCTGACAGATCAAGAATTAAAAGCATTAGACTGAACCTCATCTATCAGCAAAAACAAGTTAACTTTTTCCCCACCGGAAATACTGCTGTTCAAAGGAATAAATCAGTACGGACTAAAATGACAAAAGAAGAGAGATCTATGATATACAACTGTAAAGAGACTGGCTCCAATTCAGCACAGCATTTAAACTGTTGCTTAACTTCCTCCATGCAAAGCAGCCCTATTGACAACAGGCTCAGGTGGGCCTCAAGGGAGAGGGAGTTCCAAAGCTGCGGGGTGACAGGGGAGAATGACCTCCCACGTGTTTCTGCCAGGTAAACTTGGGTCACAGATGGTACTTGCAGGAGGTGCCTCGACTAACATTAAGGATCAAGACGGGGCATAAAGAAAGCGGTGGTAGGGCCCAGACCACTTAGGCCAGTGGTTCTCAACTTCCATAGACTCAAGACACTCTTTGGAAAACGCCAGATCTTAGTTTTCACTCATTGTTTTATTACAGAAAAATAATAAAACAACTTTTCTGTTGCATAGAACTCAGAAAGATCACATCAGCTCATAATGTTTTTGACAATATGGATTCCTATTTGAAATCCTGGGGTTTATCTTATGAATGCTCATTGCACACCTAAAATTGCTAATATTGTGTGGCACCCCATGGAACCCTTAAGAGGATCTCAAGTCACCCTGGTTGAGAATCACTGGTTTAGGGCCTTATAGGTCAAAACCAGCACCTTGTCCCAGAGTGAAAAATTCTACTTTAAAAGAACATAAAAAACCACTGTTATTCTCAGTGTTATACATAAACAATACTTACTTTCTTCTAAACGTTTCCTCCTCTTTTTTCCACATCAGGTTCATTGAATGAAGTTTACCTTCTAATTCTTTTATTCTAAAACAGCAATCATTTGAAAAGAAATAAAGTAAAAAGTAGCAGTTCTGCCCCTAAAAGATGAAAGAAGTATGGAAAGGAAAAGAGTAAATAGCAAGCTGCAAAGCAATTTCCCTCATTTATAACTGGAGCCGTACAATACCG
The DNA here is from genome assembly GCF_000455745.1 of Alligator sinensis. Lineage (NCBI taxonomy): Eukaryota > Metazoa > Chordata > Crocodylia > Alligatoridae > Alligator > Alligator sinensis. Next base: position 6,044 of record NW_005843525.1, read on the forward strand.
AGCATCTTTTACAGCTGCAAGATCCTTAAATTCCCAGTCCTTGCATTTGAGCTCTTTTTCCAATCTCAGATTAGTCCTTTCTGCCATTTGCAATGATTCTGCAGCTTTCATCCCAGCATCTTTCAAAACCTCCAGTTCTCTGCTCAATAAGTTAACCTTTCAAAGAAAGAGAACAAACCTTAAAGCTAGAAAAAAGCCTCTAGAAATAGACCGCTGGAGTGCCAATTGGCACACCTCGGAGCAGACTTGATTAATCAAGTCTGCTGGAGTGTGCTAATTAGCGCACTCCAGCAGTCTCCACATTGCATGTATTCATTGGCCCCGCATTTCAAAATGGCAGTGGGGGCACTTTAACCAAAGTTCATTGAATGAGCTTTAGTTAAAATGCCCCCACTGTCATTTTGAAGTATGGGATGCTGAATATACGTAGCACTGTGGGCGCTTTAATTAGATCAGCTCTCAGAGCCACTCTACTTAAAGTGCTCCCCTCCCCCCCAGGGTATGTGTATAGATGGCCCTTAGGGACTAACTCACTTGGAGAAAAGTTTGCAATCCCTGCCCCAGGGTGGTCACAACAACACACACACCAATAAAGTCTTTGTCACTATGTGCAAGGGCTTGAGCAGGCAGCAGAGCAGCCTGCAGGCAATAACATAGCCAATCGGGGGGGGGAGGAGGACATGGCAACTAGAAGGCTGCCTGATTGGCTGCTTGAGTATAAAACCAGGCCTAGGAAGCAGGGCCAGGAGTTGCAACGGAGGAGCTGAAGAGTGAACATCTTCCGGCTGGAGTAATGTACTGCTGCTCCCAGAACACCTGGAAGTTCAGGATAGGAACTATGGGGATGGAGGACATTCCTGGTCCTGGGGCATGACCTAAAACTACACCCTGCTGGGATAGGATGGTGTGGTGGGGCAATCTCCAGGAAATGCCACACCTGTGCCTCCCCAGTGAAAGGTGAGGATGGGACACTGTAAAGCCTCAGCCCCCGTTGCCTTGCGGTATCCCAGGGAGGGGAAAGGCGAGGGGAGCATACCCTGACAGAAAAGCACAGAGGCCCAGGTCCACTGAATGGGGTCTAACATGGGTTCCAGGCCCATTGAGTGGGTCCTGAGACAGGGCGCAGGTCCACTTAGAGGGACCGGAGGCCCATGGGGCGTAAGGCCCAGAAGCCCCAGTGAGGGGACGACGGGGCTGCTGGAGGCCACGTAGAGTAAGGTTCAAGGGAGCCTGAAGGGCTATGCGTAGGTCAGCAGAAGCAGAGGCCCTAGTGAGGTGGCAGAGTTGAGGCCCTAGTAAGGGGGCAGAGCTGAGGGCTGCCAGAGGCCGTGTAGAGTAGGGTCTGAGGGGGCCTGCAGGACTATGCGTAGGCCAGCCAGAGCAGAGGCCCCAGTGAGGGGGCATGTGGTCCAGGCATGTCTAACGACACCTGAGGCCAAGCTTGGGCCAGAGGCTGAGTGCAACCCAGCAATGGGGCCGGGACAGTTGGAAGTCATTTTTGGATGCCATCTGCAAGGCATGGGACACAGTAAAGGGAAGGTTGGAGCTGTGTATTATGCCCTTGGCATTAGGGAATTAAATGGGCAGTCTCCCACCTACAAACAACTATTTAAATACAACAAAGGTGTGGCAGGAGAGTCAGATGGTTGGCCTGCCTAGACAGGTGGGTGGACCGAAGTAGTGACTGGCCTCTAGGCGACCTTCTGTCACACTATTTATTACAAAAGGGTCAACATATACTTTAACTGGCTTTAAGTGGTATAAACTTCATAAGCCCTTTTAAAAAACTAAAACAACTTATTAAAATAAACTGATATTAGTAACAGAAAGATCTTATTCAAATTACATTGAACTGACCTTCCTGTGCAGAATCTATGCTTTTTGTACATTTCTTGACTAATTTTGTGAGAATGTGACAAGGCCTCCAGAGACCCATATACACTTTTTCTCACTGGTGATAACCATGAGCAAAATTTAAAATTCACCCTTCAAATATTTCTATCTTCTACTGTCCTGGAACAACACCCTCAATCTACCGGTGAAGCAAGGAAGTACATAACTTTTATATGTATTTACAGAATAAATAAAATTTGGGATTAAAGTAATAAAATGTGCCCTTTTTAGGTTAAAAAAAAGAAGCTTAATGAGAATTACCTTGAGTTTATGAGACAAAACTAAGTTACTCGTCTCATCTTCCCGCTGTTGAAACTCAAGTTCTCTCTTTTTCATTTCTGCATCAAACTCTGCCAGCAGTTCCTGTAGTGGAATACAGTATATAAGTAATTCTATGAATGCACACGAACACGTGCATACGCATACACTCACTGCAAACAATTTCCCACTGTTGCTACTGCTAGTGCAGCCTCACTAATACATATAATAATAGGTACTCCAGTATATGCCATGTCCCAACCATCACTGGTGTTCTAACCACTGCGTTACTTCAATATGCTCCGAAAACAGTTTAACAACACATTGACTAAAACCAGGTATCTGATATATGTTACATTTTCTAACACTGCTTGCATGAATAGAACACTACCAGTGCCACGATAATATTGGGGAATTTAAAAAAAAACAGGTCAGTGAAAACAAAGTTCCTGCATTACATAAAACAATGTCTTACATATAGGGACCTACCTGATCTGCAATTTTCACAGAAACCATGAAATCAGTAGGTCCCCTGCAAAAAAGCACAGGGACTGCAAAAATGAAGAGACTGAAAAAAAGTGCGAAAACAGTCAGCGAGCGGGATGGGGGAGGGGGAGGGGAGCTGCAAACAGAAAAGGGCAGGAAGCCCTGGCATCCTGAGGCATGGTGGGGAAGAAGAGGGGGGAGAAGGAGCAAATTGAAAGCTGAGCCCCTGATGTAGGCTCAGTCCAGAAGCTAGTCAGGGGCCAGCCTGAGAAGAAGGGATGGTTTTGGCACCAGCTTTTAAAGCGCCTGCAGGCATGCTCCTGTAGCATGCCTGGTCACTCTGCACGAGAAAGAGAAGATACGAATAAAAAAAAAAATCTTCTAAGACTGCCAAATATGTTTTAGCGGTGGACCATACAAGACAGTATTCGGCAGGGACCTTGCACACAGATGGTGGCAGACTCTTCTGTACCATCTACAATCTAACTCTGGGTGTGTCCAGGAAATCCAGCATCAATTGTCAACTGAAGTCCAAGGCACACATGAAGAGGAAGGCTGCTGCAAAGGCTGAAGGTCAGAGCAAGAAGCAAGTGACCATGTCCTCCCTGTTTAAAGAGACCATGGAAAGTGGCTTGGCAAGGCGAGAGATGGCTTTTTCCCCTCATGGAGGCTTTTACAGCAGCCAGCATCATACTAGAGCAGTGGTCTCCAACCTTTTAAAGTAGAAGATCACCTTTGGCATTTAAAAGCAACCCAAGACCCACCCTGCGTTGGTGCCACCCCAGCCCCTCCCCCACCCCACCCAGCAGGTAAGTCCCACCCGGCCAGGGCCCCACTCAATTTAACCCTGCTCCTGCCTCTGAGGCACTGTCCCTCACCACGGGGGCCTCAATCTAGCCCCCGCCCCTTGCCTCCACCACGGACTGACCTGGGGCATGCGCATGCATGCATGTGGGCACTCAGCCCCCCACCCAAGCCTCAGATCAACTCCAAGTGGCTCTGAGATCTACCGCAAGAGGCTCCGGGATCTACCGGTGGATCAAGATCCACTGGTTGGTGACCACTGCACTAGAGAAACTTGATCACCCCAAGTTAAGGAACTACCCAAAACAAAATGTGCCCAACACCAGCAGTTTTGTGTGCCAACAAGCTTCACCAGGACTAACTCCCTCAGTGATTGCTTCACATGTAGAGTCCACAAAGGCTGCCTTGGGCAGAGTATGATTCCTTTTCTATTGTGGCTAGCTAAGCCACCGACCCTCAGAACAACTACATACTGCACATTTGTACTGGGGAGCTGGACTAACCAAACTCAGCCAGTCCACCTCACCTCTGTCAATTTTCCCACTGTATCCCACACTATCGTGAAGGTAACTGTCAGCTATGGCATAGACTTTATCAAGATCTCAGCATTCCTGTCTGACAATGCCATGTATACGTGCAAGGCTTTCTCCGAGTACTCCAAGGAATGCTTCAAGCACTGTCCAGGTCATAAGGTTCGGTACAAGGTGTCCATTGCCAGTCAAAGTGGGCACTCACATGCCACTGTGCCACTGCCACCGGAACCTGTGGTCATACAGTGGAATTCCTGGTTCAACACAGTCCGTTACCACACCAAGTACACACAGCACTACCACCAGTTTGTGAGTGAGGCGCTGGAAATCGCACCCAGCACACAGTGCATGCTAAAGCTTTGCGAACTCTTCAAGCAAGGCAACATTCAAGATCAAGTGATGCTTGTGGCCGACATTGCCACCTGGTTCATGGAACTCCTGACCTGGTTTGAAGGCCGGCAAGTTGCAATCCATCATGCACAAAATAAGGTGACAGATTTGATAAGCTGGGACAAAGACAAGGCATTGCAAGAACTGTCAAGCTGCCCTTCTGAAAACCAGAGCAGAAGGGAGCTAGTCCAGGCAGTAGCTGTAAAGCTGAAACATTACTACAGGTACGACCTGTCACTTCCACCACAGTTCAGCTAGCCAGCTGCCCCCTTCCTTAGGGCTTTTTATATTTTGGACCTCAACCAGATCTCTTTGCTGAGTTTTGACCCTCAGCTACTAAAAGCAATCCCAGGATGGGGGAAAGAGCATGACGATGAACATGCTGCCTACGTGAGCTTTGTCAAAGAGTGCCAGATGCCTCTGTCTGTGCCTGTGTTCTGGGAGTCTGTCTGTAACTGGTTTTGACATCTTTATGCCCTGGTAAGACACTGTCTCACAAGTCCAACAACCTCGGTAGATGCTGAGTGCGCCATCCCAGTGTATAGACAAGTGATCAGCCCACAGAGATAGAGAATATCTCCAATGACTGTGGCTGGGTGCAGCATGCTCACATTTAATACATAGCATGACCTGCCTGTCTCAAGGCTAACATTCAGTTTCAGTAAACTCTCTCTCATAATATCCTTTAATAAAGTGTATATAGTTGGTATTAGTTACAATTCATGTTGTGCATAGTACAGCTTTATTTTCATAAGGTATTTCAGTTTAAGAGTCTGATTAAGTACTTAAAAGGTATTATTTAGAAACATGTATATAGTCAGTATTACTTGCTGTCCATTTCTTTATTTCATTAAGATATTTCATTTTACATATTAATTAGGTGCTTAAACCGCTTAATAATACTGCGGCAATTTATGGCTTCCTTGGGATAGCCATGTTAACAAGCAGTCTACGACAGTTAATGGCTTACCCAGGTTTGATCCCCTCAACTGTGGGGAAAAAAGGAACCCTGAAATTATAAATACAGGATGCTGGCATGTCATTGTGATTATACAGCCTATATGTTTGCTTAAACCCGTTTCTGATTAAGAGGAGCTGACCTTCCTTGAAATTTCAAGGTTGGCAAATTTAGCACAGTGCACTGGATGTATCCTTATAAGAATCTTACACTCTCTCAAATTACTAAACACAATCTTACTGATTCCTCAGAAGGAGAGGTTGCCAAACAAGTAAGTAAAGCAAGAACCACAAGCACTGCTGACACACAGAACAGTAAAGCAAGGCTACTGCACATCTCATATGAATGTGACATTACAGCTATGAAGGAATGTCTAAATGATTACTTGTTAAGTGCCTATCCAGGATATTGAGATATACTGCATCCTTTCAGCCTCCTATAAAAAAAAACGGAAGGATTATAATGTAGAAAAATCTAGCTAGCGTGGCTCCCAAAACACAAAACTCTTTTGTAAACCCCTGTACCTGTTTCTGTAAAACAAGCTCTCCTTCAACCTCTTGGAGTTTATTCTCCAGCTGCTGTTTCAGCTTCACATACTCCTCACGGTGCTGGTGGATGTCATTGTTCTTGGAACTATAAAAAACAAATTTCCGTGAAAATATGACCTAATGTATCCTGCTGACGGACTCCCATGGAAGGTCCTTCCAGCAACAGAGTATACACAAAAATTTAACATGCAAGAATTTCATTTTTCAAAAAGTACATAATAAAAACTTTCGTCCTACAAATAAACACAAGGTCAATATTTTAAGTCTAAATAATACATAAACAATTAACAATTCATAGCTTTTCCATACCAGAAGGGACCCTTGTGACCATCTAGTTTGATTTCCTGCATAACCAAGGAAGCAACCTCTGGCTGGGCTTCCAGAAAGATGTCCACACGGGACTGAAGGACATTACTGACAGAATATATGTCACACTTTGGTGAGTTGTTTCAACAGCGAATGTAAAAAAGGTGCGCCTTGCTTTTATAACAGTGTAACAACACAGCAGGAGATCCAGTAAAAAGAAGTCTGACAAGGCTAGGGACTTTCAAAGTGGTGAAGTAAGTTCTATTACACATTTGTGTTGAAACAAAATTGATGTTGCTTGTATTTTAACTACTTTTAAAATCAGTATGATAAAAAAATCAAGCAGTAACAGTTCTATTTACAATTCTGAAAGCCTGCTGTAGCTTCTCTCACACTCCTTTAAGTCAGTTCTATACTCCACAAATTATGCCAGTCTTGGACATCTATTCACATACTTTGGGTACTGCTGACAACCTAATCCAGAAGGCCACCACAGAATCATAGAAAATTAGGGTTGGAAGGGACCTCAGGAGGTCACATCTAGTTCAACTCCTTGCTCAAGTAAGGATTAACCTATTTGGGGTGCCACTAGACCTCTCATGTTCAGATCTTCCTCCAAGCTGAAAAAATTCTCACAGAGACACAACCTTCAATATGCAGCTAGTTAGTGTGGTAATGTGAAGCAGGAA
>NW_005843525.1:12936-16556 GCF_000455745.1 Alligator sinensis
ATGACTATTTATATAGGCAATGAGTTTTCTGAATAGTTTCTCTGTATATGTTAAAACTGAAAACTATCATGTACTAGAGAGACACCTGTGGTAACTTTCAACGAACCAGTTTGGGTACTGGAAGCAGTCTAGCCACAGTCGCATGGAATCCCCATGACAGCATCTGTCCAAGTAGCAGGGAATCAATCTCTCTTCTCTTACCTCTGCAGCTGTTCTAGTGCTAACCGATGTTCTTTAAGTTTCTGTTGATACTGATATTGCAAATTCTCTTGTTTATGGGTTTCCTTGTCAAGTTTTTCCTGCAGTTTGTCCAGCTGTATCCTAAGTTCGCTAACCTCTGCTTCTTTAGTATGTTCACGTGTTTTCAGATGGGCGAACATAGCATCATAGTGCTCCAGCTCTCGATCTCTCTCATCCAGAACTTTCAGATTATAGGTGAAATCTTCTTTTAACCTGTTAAATTTTTTTTGTATTTCTTGGAGCTGTTTTCTGGAGTCTTGAAGCATTGTCTTTTGAAAATGAAGTTGGCGAGCTTGCAGCTCTTTCCATTCCTGTTCTTTCCACACAAGAAGCTCATTTAAGTCTTTTTCCATGTGTAGCATTGTTGAGCCTAAAATACCAGAAATAGTTACTCATTGTGGCTTCATGAGTGACAAACCACCCGTCTGTCTTCCCCACTTCCCGCCTCTGCTATTGCTAAACTAGCTAGGAGTAGATTATTAAATTTTCCTGAAACAGCAGGTACTGTATTGATAAATTTTTTATTCTCACCATACCCGCTAGAGCAAGGGAAGCACAGTTGTAACCCAGTTATACGGATGGAAAACTGAGGCAGAGAGAGAATTAACAGCTTCCCAGTGTTACATAGAAAGTTTGTGGTGAAGCAGGGAAGCATATTCAGGTGTTCTAAATCCCAAGATACCTGCTTATCTTTCCTCCTCATATTGTGTCCCTAATACTTTTGCTCCCTGTGGAAGGTTTCACTGGCTGACATGACTGTCCGTCTGCACTTGCAAAGTAATGACAATTTTAAGGAAGGTACTGGCAATGTATGTAGAAAATGGATGAACGGAACAAAATAATTTAATATTTATAGAAGCTCCACAACAAAATCCTAAACGTTGCCTTTCCCAGTGCCCCTTGGAAAAGACAGCCATAGTTTCCCATTGTCTAGGGTTGCCACCACCCACTTCAGACTTGCAGAGATATGGATCGTACATGCCTTTTTTCTTCTTAAAGACATCTGTGGTAATTTTACTCAAATTGTAATCCAACTAGCTGGCTCTCTTACTGCACAGCCTACCTGAACCTTTCATTCTGCTTATGAGGCCAACCCCAATGGGCCATTTATCATCTTCTCCCACAAACATCTTGGTACCCTTTTTTTCCCCGCATCATTTCCTTCTAATTTGAGTCTGCCAAACCATTTATCCTTCCTTCATTCAAACACATCCACAGTGCATTCTCACAATGTCCATGTGATATGAATCAATAACACATATATTTTAAATTTTTTTTTTTTTTACTGGAACTATCAAGAGGTGCAAAAACTTAAAGTGAGAATTCACATGTAACTCTTCTTCCTCACCTCAATCTCTTCCTACTGTTTATTAAACTTGCTCATTCGCATCACTATATACTATTGTACCCAAATCTTCAGAGGACAGACCATGACTTCATTTGTGCTTTAAGGTGCCATTCATATTTCCCGGTCCTATAAAAATAATAAATGATAACATCCACTTAGCCTGTTTCCCTAAATCTCTGAAATCAGTATAGTTTCTCTCACAGTGCAATGCTATTCTGTGTTGGTCATGTCAGATAATCCTGTCCGCATACACATGGGGATGCACAGAACAATAACTCAGACAAGCGTGTCTTTCCAGTGGTGGCTTTTTAATCTCTTAAAATCCAAGAGAGATTTTGAGATCAGTCAACCTTATAAAAATATCCCTGCTCCAAAAGGATGCCACAATTTAAACGTCATTTCTTTCAACAAAGACCTGACAAATCTCATTTTTAGGGTGCGGGGCTGTGGGAATCAGGGTGGAAGTGACAAGCTTTGCCTTTTTATGACGCGTCAAGTAATAGCTATTACTAAAGGGAAGAAGCTAGACTACAGGACTCAGCGGTCTGATCGTTTTTTAAATTCCTTTGACTCAGTTTTCCCACCAGTTTTCTTAGTCTTCGCTAAGGAAAGAAAAATTAAGTGAATGCTCTCTTTAGATTAAAATTGGTAGTTGGATATATCTGGAGAAGGCATTTATTTACATTTTTATAAATGTTATCTTTTCCAGTGGAGTAGGCAAAGACTGAGATTTTCTACTAGCAGCAACATTACTGGAAGTGCTTATTGGACAACATAACAGAAAGGTCTATCCTTTTTATATCTCCCTTTTACTCTTCTCAGCTGTAGCTGGTCCAAATGCATTTGGCTTTTACCACAGCTAAAAATATGAAGTAACATAATTCTAATGCAGGAATGAACAAGCACCAAGCTTATTATGTAAAGAAAGGAACAGTACTGTCATTAGTTCAGAATCCATTTCTCTCAAAATATGTCTAATGCACCAAACAGTTTCTGCACTGCTATATAAGAGTCTATGGTGCCAGCCCATATACAGGGCGATATCAAAACACTGTCATAAGTGCCCTTTAAAAACCCTGACATGTGCTTCATTGGCTAAACTTAGCAATACAATCTTTACACAAGACCTTTGTAACAGTCCAAAGGGACCAAAAATAAGACCTTCCAGCTCACTGCCTCTCTACTGCCGCCTCTTAAATGTCAGTTATCTGAAGTCATAATATATTAAAAGGGGGCTAAGGAGCAACAAGTTTAGAATATTTAAATCTTTTATTTTACTGAAAATGTCATTCAAGTCTACAATTTCAAAATTACTATATAGCAGGCAAATTGTTTTCTCAAACATTTGGCTATTTTAACAATACTAGCAAGTTAAGAACATTTTTAGCCTCAAATCTATAATTAAGTTACCTTATCCACAAAACGTGAACAAGTCAGTCAGTGGAGTGTCGATGGGAAAGTGTTGCTCTTGCCCAAGGACCCAAAACTGGGATCCGCTTATGTTGTGAGATACCTTGGGGTCATACATGTGTACACGGAAGAGAAAACACACCTTCCAGAAGCTGCTAGAAACTATTTTTCCCCCCAATGAGCAACTGCATTTCCTGGAAAGGCACCCTAAACGAGTACAAAAGTATTTGCCACCCACAGCATCGATACTCACACGGTCTGCAGTTATCAAAACCTCAGGAGGCGTTTTTAAAGAGGGTCGAGGAAACTGCTATGGACTTTTGCAGAGCAACTGCGCCAATGTCCTGGGTCTCTAACAATCATGCTTCGAACTGTAGCACAGTAACCAGTAAAAACGTCTGTGTGGACAGAGCGAGGCGTCCGGGTCCGGTACTGCTGCACCGCCCTGCAGCTCCGACCCAGGAGCTCCCAAGCCCCTCGAGCCTGTCACCGCCAAAGCCGCTGCTCGCTTGGCAGCGCAGCGCAACGCAGCAGCAGAGCGATGCGTGCAGGGACAGGCCCATCGCCTCTCCCGTGAGGGGCAGAGAGCCGCGATGGGCAAACTCTCTTCCTCCCCAAAGGC
>NW_005843525.1:17023-20813 GCF_000455745.1 Alligator sinensis
GCAGCCGGCCGGCACCACGTGACCTGCGGCGGAGGAAGCGCCCGGGCCTGGGCACTTGCTGTACTTGGGACTACACCGGTTTCCCCGGTGGCTCCGCTGGCTTCAGGAAACGATGCTGTGAATAACAATAAACCCTCGAGTGCAACGAGCTGCGGTCCAGGCCGCTTACCTCGTTACCGCGCCGTAGTGGTCTAGGCCATCGTTAATGCTGGTTTAAACTCGCACGTGGCAGTTGTGTTCAGGTCTATATAGATACGAACTGATGCCCCGGCTTCCTGTGAGGGTAGACGAGGAACCCGTTCCCGCAGGCGCTGGTGGACGCGCGGCGCGGCGGCTGCTGCGGGACTCACGGGTCGATCTTACATCGACGTGAGTCAGCAAAACTCTCCGGGCCTCCGAGGGTGCTGCGTCCCTGCAGGCAGACGTACGCGTGTGAGAGAAGCAGAGGACGTCCGGCCTCGTGAACGCATGCACGTTTTCTTTTTCCTGTGAGAAAAGGGGTCAGGAATGAAGAGCAGAGAAGCGCTATCCAGTCAGGCGGTGGTGCTTAATGCAGGAAGCACGGCTGAGGCAAAAGTGGCTGAGGGCCATCTCTCGGCTTCTGCGTGCTGGCCCCAGCCCTGCGATGCATGCGCCTGAGAGAGCGAAACATGCCAACGGTTTCACAATGGAGAAGGGTTGGGCCACGGATCGTAGATACTCCAGCATCCAAATGCAAACATGATGTTAGCGCAACATTAACATTCAGGTTTATTTGCAGAAATTTCATTATATTCAGAGTTAATGTTCTTCCAAATATAATTTCCCCCCGTATGCTTATACATGATAGTCATACGTTGCAACAGAAGAAACCTAGAACCACAATTTTCAAAACTTAAAATTAGGCTTCTAAATAAAAACGTCAGTTTTCTGGACCCTTGAACCTGCAGCTGCCGATGAGCTCTACAGGGACTGCTGAGGCTCAGCACATCTGAAATACAGCCACTGGTTGGGAACTATGGATTTAGGAGTGTAACATTACGGAGCCAAGTCTGAAGCATCTGCTACTAATGTGTGTCTCCTAAATTGGACCATATACTATGGGCTTGTATTTAACATGTGTTACCGTTAAATGGATTTACATTGTGCATTTTTGCATTGCTCCATGTATTTTCTGTGTCTCAGAAGACAAGACCCCATTATCACACTTGGTTAGAAGCAAGGCTAAGGTGTTTGAAACCTCAGTTCTGAATTTATTTGCCCTTTCTGCAATAAAGATCTGACGGGGGCCCTTTGTACTGCCTGGCACATGAGACCGAAGCTAAAAATCAAAGACTGGCACTGTATCAGTGAATGACAACTATGAAATAACGTAATAGTTTTTTCAGTTTTAGTGTTACAGATTTAATGTTACCCAAAGCATAACACTCACTGTACATATCATTCTAGTGTGAGAGAGGGAACATTTTTCCTTTAAAAGACGACTGTAAAAAGCTTAATGAAGCCAAATATGTACAAGCATATCGGGCACCACCATAAATCTTAGAAATAAGAACTGGAAGTCACTTAAACTCCAAGGAGTGGTGGGATTCCACTGGAGCAGCTGCTCCTTAAGACTCCTAAGATACACTCTGCTTCTGCAAGACTTGGAGGAAGGTCGTAGGAAGGACCCCAGCCACATGGAACTCCTCAGCTCCACAGGAGCAAAGCTGCAGCCACGTCCTCCTGCCAGCCTCCACCAGCCCCCTCTGAAACAGTGCTTCAGCCACTGCTATTCGGGGCAGCAGGGACAGCAGCATGCCTAAGAGTTACCTGCCCAACCACACTTTGAGAGGAAAGAGACAATCTCAGCTCTGTACCTCCCACTGTGTTTTTAAGGAAAGCAATATAGGATCAAACCTAGGAAATTCACAGAACTCCTTGGAGGAATTAAAAATATGCATGTGAACATGGAAAAAGAGTACCAGCTGAAGCATGACTGTGGTGTAAGGACTCAATCAGAAGGAGACAAATGATGAGAAGTGCAGTTTTTCTCATAAAGGTAAGTGTTGTCAACTGGCATTGATGTTTCGCCTCAGCCAAAAAGATGCATGATCTGGGCTTGAGTGTGGCTCTAGGATTGTGTAGTTTTTATGGAACTGACATGCTTTAAAAATATATATATATATATATATATATAAAACAGCAAGGAATATGTCAATGATCAATCAATCAACAAAAGTATGAATACCAGGGCTTCAAACATAAAAACAATACCTGAAGACCATGCTGAATACAGAATATAAGGGCCAAATCTTGGCACCCACCCATACACATATTCATATTTGTGAGGAATCTAGCAAAAAACAAAATATTTGCAACCATGGGTAGCAAAACTACTTTTGAGCTGCAGAAGAGGCTACTTTCAAGTGGTATCAAATGCAACACAGTACCTGGTTTAGAGTTATGATTCTAGCGTGGCTGTTTTAGCGTGCTTGCCATGCGCTTGCAGCGATGACATTAAGGGAAGAAAATGGTGTTGCTATTTACCTAACCCTGGAAAGCAGTTTCCAAAGGCCTCTCTGGACACCTTTTGTCAGTTCTGAACATTCCCTCTGTACAAATCAGTGACAAAACCTTTAATATTTAAAAACATACAATATCTTTCTGCGTACCATGAGAATATCAATTCCAAGGGTTTCCGAGTTACCTAGATTCAATCCAGGTTTCTGTAAGCATAACACTACAGGACTTTGCTCACAACACTAGCTTCTCGTTAACTGCTGAATGTTAAATGCTGAATCAAATCCAAGAATTTGGTCCTGGTCTTCAAAGCATCCTTTGAAGGCTCCACATAGCCTTGCTTTTACCCACCAGGATGATGTTTGCTCTCAGCACAGGGCATTCATCCTGGAATAATAGAATCATCAACTACAAGGGTGAGACTAGGGCTTGTGATGATGAACTCACTTCTGAACAGCAAGATGGCAATGAATCTTACCACCATCAGAATGAAATGGAGCCCAGATCCCTAAGCTTTCCCACAGCTGTAAACTCTAGCTCCCAAACACCTGCAGCAGGGTTGGAGCCTATGTATGAGCTTTGGTGAGGATGGATTCTACCAGACCTGATAGGATGTGGTGTTCTCTTTCTTCTGACTCTTACATGGAAGTCCTGGACTTCAGGAAAGCCGACTTTGACAAGCTCAGGAGGCTTGTCAGTGAGGCCCTAAGGGACCATGACCACAGGGAGAGGGGAGTTCAAGAGGAGTGGTTGCTCCTCAAGGGAGCGATCCTCAAAGCACAAACTAAGTCTATTCCATCTCGGAGGAAAGGCAGCAAGAGGGCACAGCAGCCCCCCTGGCTCTCCAGGGACCTAGCAGACCTCCCGAGGCTAAAAAGAAAGGCCTACAAAGGATGGAGGATGGGAGTCACCTCCAAGGAGGATTATTCTGCACTGGTCCGGTCCTGTAGGGAGCAGACCAGGAAAGCCAAGGCTGCAACTGAACTCCAACTAGCTTTGAGCATCAAGGACAATAAAAAGTCCTTTTTCAGATATGTGGGGAGCCGGAGGAAAAGCAGAGGCAACATTGGACCCCTGCTGAGCCAGATGGGGCAACTGACAACTGACGCCCAGGAAAAAGCCAACCTATTAAATAGGTACTTTGCGTCAGTCTTTCATCAGTCCCATGGGACGCCCATGCCCGCTACAGGGCCGGGAAGTCCGGGTGAGGGTGATCCCCTGCCCTCCCTTAATGCTGACTTTCTGAAGGAACATCTTGAGAAGCTGGATACCTTCAAGTCAGCTGGCCCTGACAATCTTCCCCCCAGGG
>NW_005843525.1:21623-23489 GCF_000455745.1 Alligator sinensis
TGCTTCCAGTTTTGGGCTCCACAATTCAAAAAGGATGTGGAGAAGCTTGAGAGAGTCCAGAGAAGAGCCACGCGCATGATCAGAGGTCAGGGAAGCAGACCCTACGATGACAGGCTGAGAGCCCTGGGGCTCTTTAGCCTGGAAAAGCGCAGGCTCAGGGGTGATCTGATGGCCACCTACAAGTTTATCAGGGGGGACCACCAGCATCTGGGGGAACGTTTGTTCACCAGAGCGCCCCAAGGCATGACGACTAGGTCGAACGGTCAGAAACTACTACAAGACCGTTTCAGGCTGGGCATAAGGAAGAATTTCTTTACTGTCCGAGCCCCCAAGGTCTGGAACAGCCTGCCGCCGGAGGTGGTTCAAGCGCCTACATTGAACACCTTCAAGAGCAAACTGGATGCTCATCTTGGTGGAATTCTATGACCCCAGCTGACTTCCTGCCCTTTGGGCGGGGGGCTGGACTCGATGATCTTCCGAGGTCCCTTCCAGCCCTGATGTCTATGAAATCTATGAAAATTATGAGCGTCTTTCTTTTGTTTAGGTTCTTTTAGCAACCCCATAGTCTTGGTTTCTGAAGTGTCCTCTAGTGATGGTGATCAGAGTTTTCCAGTTACTGCCACAACTGCAGACAGCTATGTGAAGACTTCCCTCCTGCTGACTGCAAGAGCACCTCTCCCTGTTATGGAAAAATCGTTGTTTACAGATGGCTCAAGAACACCCATGAGCTTGGACTCAGAAATTCTCCTTTATAGTAATAACTTGCCATGACAAAACAGTGATTCAAATAGGATGGAGATAATTAAACTTAGGGACTTTGCGGAAGGAAGAGGGAGGATCATGCTGGTAGAGGTGTTGGCCTGGGATACCCAACCTCAATGCTTTGCCCCACTGACATTGTGTGTAGCCTCAGGCAAGTCACCATCTCTGTCTGTGGGGCCCATGAGGGAAGCGTGCTTGCTGTGGGTTCAACCAGTTGGCGTTTTACCTACAAGCTCCAACACCATCAGCACTGCCGGTATAAAGGAGCCACACCCCTGCCTTGGTGGTAGGCCTCAGGCAAGATCAGTTCATCCCTCCTACAAACTTGTAGCACCATTTAGGTGATCAAAATACAATTATTCCCTGCTCTGCAAGTGTTGGGCTGACCCTGCTGTGTTCCTTTTGTATTCCATAGGGGTGTGCAGGCCTCCTTGGCTGCCATGGCTACTGGGCCCATGGTGCTTGCAGGAAAACATGGTATGGCTGCTTGTGAGGGAGCACCAAGGGACACGTTCAGCATCTCTGCATAGGGCACACTCCTGATTACAGCACCAGGTGCCTTCGCACTGCTCACCTGGTGACCCCACCAGAGGCATATGGGGTGGGACCTGGAGTCTGGCCCTCCTTTTCCAGCATCCCTGGCCTCCAAGTCTTGCTGCCTAGCACAGGCTGCCTTGGAGCCGCTAACACCAGCACTGCCAACCTACTGCGCTGACCCCTTCCAGGCTGTTGATTCCTGTGCCAGAGGGCTCAGCCCCCGTCCCCCAACTCAGCCTCCACCCTCCAGGAAGGTTGCTTCCCTCAGCAGAGCCACCTCCCAGTCTGTCCCCCGCCAGCTAGGCCCAGAGGAGGGATCTCCCGGAGCTGCCCCTGCTCCTGGTGGCATGCAGCAGGTCCCCTGTGGGGCCCCTGCCCCCCGCACCCCAGTGGGCAGCTCTGCTGGGAGCTGCACCCCAGGGGCAGGGGCTGCTGGAGGAGGACAGGCCTGGCTTCGCCACACGCCCGGAGCCAGGGGACCTGGGCTGGCCTCACCCCGTGCCGGGGGGGTGGGGGGTAATGCCTGTGGCCCGGGTCAGCCCTGCCCAGCAGCGAGAGCCGCGGGCG
>NW_005843525.1:24543-91890 GCF_000455745.1 Alligator sinensis
CCGGGGCTGCCGCGGCCCCCCTGGGAAGCGCGCTCGGCCGCCGGGGCCCCGCTCGGAAGCCACGGTCTCCTGAGGGAGAGTTGTAGGGCCTTTTTCTCCCCCACTTGCCTTTCAGCTGCGTTGTGTCAGGCTCTTCCGGACAACCAGGAGATTTCAGACATGCTTCCTCCTTCCCCTCAGGGGGTCCAAGGGAGAGAGCACGTGGCAGGGGCTCTGGGTCAGACCAGGGACTGGCAGCACCTGTCCCCCGAAGCCAGGCTCCCCCCTCACAGCTGCCAAGGAGCAGCTCCCCAGAGCCCTGGCACTGCTGCCTGGCCCCTGCTGGGCTGCCTTTGCCCTGGTGCAGGTCCAGCCCTCCCCTCCCCAGCACACTCACGCCCCCTCCACCTGCAAACCCCAGTGTGGCTGCCCTTAGCAGGCCAGGTCTAGCTGGAAGGGCAGGCAGCATCCAAGTGTCCCTCTGTGATGTAGATACAAAACAAAATGCTGTGGAAAAGCCCGGGCTGGAGCGTTATCTGCATCAGGCGTAAGGACATGGTCAACTCCAAGTGCTCTTACATTTTGGGCTGGGCCCTGCCTTCCCTGCAAACTGATTCCCCAGCTGGGAGTGACCCTGGTACTGAACCTGCTACAGCTGCAACAGCCACAAATGAAAGCACGCCAAGGCAGCAACCGTTCCCTCCCTTGACCCAAGTGGCTAGTGTACGAACAGGACGCAGCTGCATGGGTTGCCTGAGCCAGATCCATCTACTGCCTTCACGGGGCTCCCCAAAGATAAATGAAGGGATCCCCCTCCCCACACTTCTTCCTGCCTTTTCCAGGGGAGTCCATTTTGTAGGGGTGAGGAAGTATGTGCAGGCCAGCACCAGAGAGAGCAAGTCCACCTCCACAAACCTGTCTGTGATTCTGGGCTCCATGTAAAACTATTGCGGCACACGTTAAGTAATCCCCCTTGCTGCTGAGGTCACTTGCTCCATGGCATACGTATGCTAATGGCAGCCTAAGGCGCATCTAGGTTTAGTGGCACTTCCCCTGGGCCTTGGGTGCTGCGGCAGCTACAGGGAACAGAAAAGTGCGCAGAGCCAACCTTTGCAGCTGGCGTGTTACAAATTAGCCCTACACTGCCGCTCTGATCCTTTTCCCATGCCTGATGCTGCTCTGCTTTCTGCCTTATCTGCTGCTGTGCCACCTGTCCCCTCCCTGATTTGCAATGTACCCCACACCTGTGCCACTTGTGATGAGCATGCTGCAGCTTGGCCACCCCTGGCTCGGTGTCACCAAAGCAAGAGCACTGGTGAACAAGAGATCCCTGATTTATGGTAGCTAAGGGCTCACAGGACAGTTCTCCCCAGACCCACTGATCAGCCCCAGCGCAGGGGAGGGCACGGTCCTACAGAAGCATGGGCAGGACCCACTGGTTTCTGCATTTAAATAGCATGTCAGCACTGAGGAAAGTCTGGGAAACTGAAGAGGCTGTAGTAGCAGCCACTTCACAATGGCTGGTTGCGCTGTGCAGAAGCTTGTTACAAAACATGTTTGTCATGTAAAGCAGACCTCTGGCAAACTCTTATCTCCGAATCAGTTTTGGACTATGCAAAGAGGCAGGCAGTGCCACAAGACAGACGTCTCCTGGGTCCCCTTCCAACCCGTTTTCTTTAGTTCCTGAAGAACTGTAGATTCTGATGGTGTTGCAGTCTGTTTTGTTTCTCCTGCTAGAGGGAGGACGGGTCAGGATGTATTTGTAGAAGGCAGCTCTCTCCTTACGGGAAATTATTGTAAGCATACCTGCAATGAACTGTAATCTATTGTATGTTATATACCAACTCTTTGCTCTTTTGAATTGAATGGGCTGCAGGAACAAGTCATTTTTGCCAGAGACATTTAAGCAGGGAGGGTGGTTCTTTCAAAGGTGGATAAAACACCCCACATTCCCCTCCACTTTAGAGAGGGGGCTCTGTGGGGCGTCTCCCACCATAGCACTGACTCTAAAAGCTACTCCTGCTCTATAACGGCAACTAGCATTCTCCAGAAACAGAGAGCAGCATTCCGATCTCAGTGCAAATCCAGACAAAATCCATTTAAACCAATGGTATTACTACTGTGGATTTACACTAGTGCAACTGAGGGCAACACAGGGCAAGGGAGCTCTGACATGCAAAAGAGCTGTGAAGTCTTCTGTATGCATGCAGTATCTGGTGAAAGTTTAAAACAGGTGACAGGAGTCTATTCTGTTTGTCCTGGAATAATACTGTAGCGTGCTATTATTCTGTTAATAGTTCTTCTGTGAGTCTGTAAAGACAAGGCAGGTGTGGCCATGCACGCTGGTGTTGAACAGCAGAATAGGACCCACGTACATTAAGAGGTCATACTGATATATGAAGAGTGACAGGCCAGGTGTATTGCACAACCCAGCTGGCAGAGGCCCGAAGAAAAAGCTGCTCACTAACATATCATTCATGACAGGAAAGCTGGGTAAGCCCATAGGAAACAAAACACAAACAGAAACGGCCTCCCCTGCACACAAAGGAATACAGGTTAGGCTGGCAGCAGAGAACCCTGCAGGCCACCCTGCATGGGAAGTACGCAGGAAAACTTCTCCGCAGGATGGACACATTGAATAGTAAATGTCACTGCAGCATATAAATACAAATAAAGTAGCAACAATATATAAACCCATATAGTAACATGTGAATGCTAACCTTGTGCACTAAATATGTACTAGGTACTTACAATGCACTATCCCTAATGAGAGAGAAAAATCATGTAAGAGGATAATCGCACGAAGACAGGGGTCGGCAAACCACAGCCTGTAAAGCCATTTGGTCCAGCCCACAGACATGGGGCTGTGACAGTAGTTGCCCTCCTCAGGCTGCTGTGGGGAGAAGCAGCAGCAGCAGCAGCCACGAAGTCTTAGCACATGCCCTTCTCTGCCCCAAGCTGGATCATTGTGGCCTGTGACCTGAAAAGGTTGCTGACTGCTGCACTAAGACATCAGGGCTGAAGATAATGCAATACATTAGCACACTCCATGCACAGAGCAGGATGGACAAGTGAGTTTCCTTCTAAACTGTTAGTGCTCTTTTTGTAATCTGCACAGATGCTAACTTTTAGATACCCTGCAAAACCCATCTGCTCTCTCAGGGATTCAGAGATGAGACGGACTTGGGGGCTATAAATGGACAGGCCCCAGGTGATTGTGATCAATCTTTTTGGCAATTGATTTTGGACAAGTTTAGTTTGCAAAAGCAAACTTCTGAAAAGTAGGCCATGCCAGAATGTGAATGATCTATTCCATCTTAATGTGGCCCCTTAGCATATAGAAAAACATATTCAATTACATCACAATATGCTAGTCTGACTTCAGGTGAACTGTGCTATATTATCTACTGGTGCCGCCTCACCTGGAGCACTGTGTTCAGTTTTGGGTCCCACACTTCAAGTAGGATGTGGACAGATTGGAGAGAGTCCAGCACAGAGACACAGCAATGATTAGAGGTCTGGGAGGCAAGACTTATGAGGAAAGGCCGAAAGAACTAGGGTTCCTCAGTGCGGAGAAGAGAAGACTGGGTGGGGAGGGGGGATTTATTAACAGTCTACAACTACCTGAAGGGCAATGACAGAGAGGATGGAGATGGGCTTTTCTCTGTGGCTGTAAGGGACAGGAGTAGGACCAGTGGTCTCAAGCTGCAGCAGGGGAAACTGGGGTTGGAGGTGAGGAGGAACTGTCTAAATCTGAGGGTGGTCAAGCAGTGGAATCTCCATCCCTGTCAGTTTTCAGGAGCATGTTAGACAGACACTTGGCTGGGATGGTTTAAGTCTGGGCAGCAGGCTGGATTAAATGACCTCATGGGGTCCCATCCTGCCCTACTTCCCTATAATTTTGTGATTGGCTTAAAATCCTACCAAATACTCATATTTCTATAAAATAATGACAAGCATTTTCAAACAAAACCCCCCACACAGCCAAGCAGCTGTACCTAGGTCTCCATTTGTTGTAGTTAGGACGTTCTCCTTTTTCACCTATTTCTGCACACGCCCATGACCTCTTCCCGGTGGAACTGTTTTGAGTGAATTCCTATCCTGATGCCTGTAGAATCTAATTATTTCTATTTTTCTTATCTCTTAAGGGAACACACAGAGTTTCGCTATGGGAGCTGTCGTAGTCGACGATGGTCCATCTGGCATCAAAGCCCCTGATGGGGGCTGGGGCTGGGCTATTCTCTTTGGCTGTTTTGTCATCACAGGATTCTCCTATGCCTTTCCTAAGGCAGTTAGTGTCTTCTTTAAAGAGCTAAACCGGGAGTTTGGTGTTGGATACAGTGATACAGCATGGATCTCCTCCATTCTACTGGCTATGCTTTATGGAACAGGTAGGCAGTATCTATTTTTAAACAATGCCGCATGTGAAGCAAATAAGTCAGGTCTTTTCTTCTGATCTTAATTAGAAATGCTGTTTGCATGCCAACTAGGTATTTGAAGGAAAAAATACTTGGCTGTAACAATATTTAAGATAACAGGTTTTCTTTGAGTGTAGCCATCCTATATAAAGAGTCTTTGAGACTTGTCAGCTAAAGATGATGAAATGGCAAAGTTTTACAGAGCTCTGAAATGCCAAGTATGTGGATTTGTGGAAAGGAGACCGGTGTTTTGGGAGTAGCTTGAGGATGTGGGCAAAGCATGGGAAGAAATTCAAACCGACATTACAAAGGAGCACCTGCATTGTCCCAGTTGCTCATATCTCCTTTTTCCTCAGGCCCCCTGTGCAGCGTGTGTGTCAATCGGTTTGGCTGTCGTCCCGTCATGCTCGTTGGGGGCCTCTTTGCTTCGCTAGGGATGATAATGGCTTCTTTCTGCACCAACATTATCCAGCTCTATCTCACTGCAGGCGTTATCACTGGTAAGTGGGGGTGCAGCCCTGAAGAGGAAAAGCCTGGGATATAGTTAGATTCAGATATCGAAATTGGTATGAACAGGCAGTGTCTAAACCATTAGGATCCTTAGAAATAGCCTCTCTCAAGAACCTCATTCACAGTGGAAGGGCCTGGCCGGATTTAGCTCTTACAAGTGTTAATTCTTCTGTGAAGTTTAGTTGATGCTTTTGTTCCCAAGGTATGGCTATTAGGTAGGGGAATACTATTATGAAGGGCTCTCTCTCAGTTTTGGGGGTTATCTAGAACCTTTCTTCCAGATGGAGGAAGCAGGAAAGTCTCCCCACATCTTTGTCCTCAGTTGTGAATCATACTGCAGTAACAGTGGCTATTTTTATGCAGACACTGCAGCTCAGCTTTCACTTTTGTCTCTCCTCTGTTCCAGGTTTGGGTCTGGCACTCAACTTCCAGCCATCGCTTATCATGTTAAATCGATACTTTGACAAGCGCCGGCCTTTAGCAAATGGGCTGTCTGCTGCTGGGAGCCCTGTGTTTCTCTGTGCCCTTTCTCCTTTGGGGCAGATACTACAACATGAATATGGTTGGCGAGGGGGGTTTCTTATACTGGGTGGGATGCTGCTCAACTGCTGTGTTTGTGGAGCATTAATGAGACCTTTGGAGCCTCCCAAGAAATCTGAAGTTACCAAAGAAATTGTTGAGAAAAAAACAAAGAAAAAGCTCCTGGATTTCAGTGTGTTTAAGGATACTGGCTTTGTCATCTACACTGTGGCTGCTTCCATCATGGTGCTGGGCCTCTTTGTGCCACCAGTGTTTGTGGTGAGCTATGCCAAGGACCTGAAATATGAAGACACAAAAGCAGCTTTTCTTTTATCCATTCTTGGATTCATCGATATCTTTGCCCGGCCCACCTGTGGAGTGATTGCTGGTCTCAAGCAGGTCAGACCACGTTGCGTCTACCTCTTTAGCTTTGCTATGTTTTTTAATGGTTTTACAGATCTCATGGGATCCATGGCTGATGACTATGCTGGCTTGGTAGTCTTCTGTATTTTCTTTGGCATTTCCTATGGAATGGTAGGTGCCCTTCAGTTTGAAGTTCTCATGGCTATCGTCGGCACTCAGAAATTTTCCAGCGCCATTGGCTTGGTGCTTCTGGCCGAAGCAATGGCTGTCCTAGTCGGCCCACCATCAGCAGGTAAATAATCTATTCAGTTAAGGGTTTAACAGCATTTGCATTGTTCCATTACTTTTTGTGTGCCAAAGACTGAGATCCAAGTGAAAACAGCCACCAAAAGAGTGTGTATGGATCTGGTAATGAGCACATTTACCTGACACATGCTCACCTCTCAGAGATGCGCTCAGCACACAGCTAACCACTTCCCTGAAACCCAGTTGGGCCTTTGGTTCAAGACTATCCTGGAATCTGGCAGGTGATTTTAAGGCTCAACGAAATGGATTGTACATTGTCCCTGGTGACTTGAAGGAGGAAAAAACCTTTATAGGTGAACAACCTATAAAGGTGGGCAGTGGGGTTCCCCAAGGCTCGGTCCTCCGGCCTGCCCTATTCAACATCTTCATCAGTGACTGGGGCGAGGGGGTAGAAAGCACCCTGTTCAAGTTCGCAGATGACACTAACATGTGGGGTGAAGTGGGTACGCTAGTAGGAAGGAACAGGCTGCAAGCGGATCTAGACAGGTTACAGGGGTGGGCCGATGAGAACAGGATGGGGTTCAACACTGACAAGTGCAGGGTAATGCACCTGGGGAGGAAGAACCAGCAGCACACCTACAGGCTGGGGAACTCCCTTCTTGCCAGTGTCGAGACAGAAAAGGATCTTGGAGTCATCATTGATGCCAAAATGAACATGGGCCGGCAATGTCGAGACACGGTCAGGAAGGCCAACTGCACCTTGTCGTGCATCCACAGATGCATCTCAAGCAGGTCCAAGGAGGCGATCCTCCCCCTCTACGCGACACTAGTCAGGCCGCAGCTGGAGTACTGTGTCCAGATCTGGGCGCCGCACTTCAGGAGGGATGTGGACAGCATGGAGAGGGCCCAGAGGAGGCCACCCGCATGGTCAGGGCAGGGCCTGGGCCTGGGAGGAGAGGCGGGGCAGGGCAGGGCCTGGGAGGAGAGGCGATGGGACCTGAACCCGTTCAGCCTCCACAAGAGAAGGCTGAGCGGGGATCTGGTGGCCGTTTACAAACTAGTCAAGGGGGACCAGCAGGCATTGTGGGAGTCCCTGTTCCCTCGAGCACTCCCAGGAGTTACAAGAAACAACGGACACAAGCTGGCAGAGGGTAGTTTCAGACTAGACATCAGGAGGCGCGACTTCACTGTCAGGGTGGCTAGGACCTGGAACCAACTTCCAAAAGAAGTGGTGCTGGCCCCTACCCTGGGGGGCTTTAAAAAAAGGCTCGGCGAACATCTGGCCGGGGTCATTTGACCCCAGTACTCTTTTCTGCCACGTCAGGGGGTTGGACTAGATGATCTCCTCAGGTCCCTTCCGACCCGACCAGCTATGAAACTATGAAACCAGAACCATGGAAAAATTATTGGAGAAAGAGGGAGTGAAAAGGCAGGGACTGTTATCTTAGAAAGGAGATGAGATTAAAAGGGGTTATGAGTATTATGAAGTAATGAATAGTGTAGACCAGAGGTTTCTATTTACCCTGTCTCATAACACAGGAATGAGCAAGATTACAAACCAGCCAGATGTACAGTTCAAACCGAAGCTGAGGAAACACCATGCTACGCAACACAGACTTTATTTTCCCCACATACCAATGCTCCCACGTAAAACACAAGCATCGTTTTTGGAAGGCAGAATGTAGGAAAAACCCCAACTTATTCCAGAATCATGGCTGACTGTGTGACATAGAGTACGTGCTCCTGGGAACACAGAGCATCAAGGAAGCACGGCATCCCAAGAGAGTCTGATGAGGCAGCAAGGACATCCTAGGAAACTGAATTGATCTGTTAAAGCAAAGTGGAAAAATCAGGCCCTTTATATGCCACTTTCAAAGACCCAATCGACTTAGTAATCTTCATAACAAAAGATGAGGAAGAAGTGTGATCTTTTAAAGAGGCATGGAAAAAACAATTTTGTAAGTTTTCCCCCAAGTAGTTTATCTCGTGCATTTGACGGGGCTATAGGCACAGCCAGCTTCACTGTCCTGCCATGTCGTTTCCACCCCCGCCAGCCTCTCTGGCAATTAGCCACTTTGACGGTGTGTTTTTCTCATACAGAAACAGAAATGAAAAACATTTTAAACAAACAGAAAAATGCATCTATAAAACAAAATGTAGCGGAAACCTCCAGGGCACAAGTCATATATTCAAATATCTTCACTCGTTTTAAAGATGAATTAGATTACAAGGCGGGATTCGGGAGGATTCGGAAATGTACATAAGTTACTTAGGAGTCCTGCTGTCTGTCAGTGGGACTTCTGCTTAGAAATGTTCTAGGTACTTCTGGAAATCTCTTCCAAGGCTGACTGTGGCTTCGTATTTTCACATCAACAGTGATTTAGAGCATGATTTCTCTTAAACAAAACAGCGTTATCCTCACTGCAGGAGATGTTTGGGGTTTTTTCTTTCTTTTTTACTAACCTGTGAATTTAATGTCTTTTAGGTAAAATCTTGGATGCCACGAACAGGTACATGTTTGTTTTTATTACTGCTGGAGTTGAAGTTACGGTCTCAGCCCTCGTGCTGGCTTTAGGAAATTTCTGCTGTATTAAGAAAAAATCAGAAGAGCCTCAAACAAAAGAGGAAGCAGCAGAAAGAGAGGAGCTGAACAAAATGGAAGACAAACCCCCTGAAGATGCCAAGGTGGACTCTATCGAAGTGGAACACTTCCTGAAAGATGAGCCTGAAAGAAATGGGGAAGTTGTGACCAACCCAGAAACTTGCGTGTGAGTGTGACAAGATGAGTGACAAAGCATTTAGGAAAGAAGCAAAGAATTTCAACACTATTTATTTTAGAAGTAGAACTAGCTTAGGGCTGGGCCATTTGCTTAGCTGATCGGAAGCAAACCAGCTCATAGCACATTCTGTAGAAACGGGTTTGTTGGGAAGCCTTTTCTCAGAAAACTGTTTCTTTCAGTGAGAAGTGAAGCTTTGTGGTTATAACTTTTAACAAAACTTAAACAGTCATTGTAAACACATGTAGAAGTCCTGCTATGCATCACCAGAAATTTCTCACTTGAAAGAAAAAAATATTGTCATTGAAGAGGAATGATGTGTATGTTTTCTGTCAATACGGGTGAAAGCGTGTGTTTGTTTGCTACGTGGTGTTCACCTAAATGCAACTTCCCTTTCTTTGTTCTTTGTCAAATGTGGAGAGCTTGAGATGGGGGAAAAATCTCAGGAACTTAAGGTCTTGGAAACCTCTTACTTTTTTCAGATATTTTTAGATTAATTGACTCAGCCCTAACTTAATTTTGATAATATGAATAACTATTACTTGGGTTTATGTAAATGTATTTATGTGAGTTTTGTCTCAACTTGTCATTTTTGTAACTGTAATTTTTATTGGAAATACTGTACACTGAGGGGCATCCAGAGAGACAGTGCCCTCAGTGGGACACAGCTACTACTCCCAAATAGCAACAAATGAAAATGAAAAGCAAAGCAGTATTAATCATAACAGACGAGAAGAGAACAAGTTTAGTTTGATGTCGGTTTTCCGAAGCCTTGCCAGAGACGTTCTGCCATCGCGGCGTACAGATAGATTTTCAAAAGGAACCTAGAGAATATAGGTTTGGATACTAAGGTCACTAAGACTTTTCTAACTGAAAATTGCCAGCATGTTTAAATGTAAGAACTAAAAATGTGTTCTAGGTCAAACATAACAGAGATATGGGTCTTGGCTAACTTAGAAAGAAGAAATGGGTGACTTTTAAGCAAGTTACCTAACACACTTTAATTAAATGTGGGTTAAAATATATTAGCACCAGTACAGATATGTTTTAACACTTTTCCTTGAGCCAGCTATTCCTCCTTGTTGGAAAGAATGGCCCCATATTTGCCTCATCTAGATAGGCTCTTGGAGGCACATTAGGGTCAGTGAAGGAAAGATAATAGTGTTATTGATCCCAAGGCCCACAGTGCTCAACAGTGCCCAAACACAGCAGTCAACAACAATTCCTACTGAACCAAAAGAAAAGTAAAGGCAGAGAAAGGGGCCTCTGTAGTCCACAGTTCATACACTGAACCCCCATCCGGTCACCTAATTGCGCTCCAGAACCTCCGTCTGCTTTCTGGGCAAGTTCCAGGAGTCCTAACTGGTCCCTCTGCAGCTGCCTAACCCCTAAACCTCCACCCCACCCCGTACGTCCGTGTAAAGTGCAACTAATGTGGTTTCCGTTTCCTGAATCTACACCCAGCACTGAAACAGTCTCTGAGGAATGCGCTATTCTATTAATTCTTAAATCATTTTAAGATGATGAAACCTAATGATAACTGCCTAAGTGGCAGCATTATTCACTACTTAACTGCTCATCGTTATAGCAAAAGCATCCACGTTCCAAATGCATCTGTCCCAAACAGCTTTCTGGCCTGCTTACATCTGCCCTCCTAACCATGCCCTACGAAGCTGTCTAAACCTCCACCTCTTGCCTGCTGTCCTCTACAACAGTTATTTTAGAACACAAGCGTGCAGAAACTGAAAACATGAAGAATACCGCACCAACCATATGATTTTCATACTCCATTCAGTTTTTAAAAAGCAATTACTTGAGCAGCAGGTGTTCACTGGCACATCAGTCTTGTTACAAAATTCATATCCAGTTTTTTCCATAGAGTGCATAGGTTCATGCAGGGAAGTAATGTGAGAATTAGTGGCTGACAACATGAAAGCAATGGAAGGAAAGGGGATCCACTGATTATCCTAGTGGCAAGCCTAGAGGCCATCAAACTGTCTGGTGGGAGCCAAACATGGCTCACTAGTTGGTGTTCCCATTTCTATTAAACCAAAGCAATACCAAAAAGATCTCTGGATGATAATTTGCCCTCTTAAGCAGGGGCAGGCAATTATTTTGTCTGGAGGGTCACTTAATGAGTTTTGGCGAGATGTCGCGGGCCACATGGTAGACCCGCCCCCGTGGGCACCATCTTGGGACTGGAAGTCCTGCCCCGTAATCCCTGACCTTTGCCACCAGAAGTCCCTCCCCTTGCCCCCAGGAGTACTCCTTTCAGCAGGGGGACTGCTACCTTGGAACCAGGAAAAACCCCAAATTATATTCTAAAAATCAAACCTCTATTACAACATACAATAATTTGATTTAAAAAAAATATTTTGTCCTTATTTACATGCATTTGTGTAGTGTGCAGAGAGGCAACTATATAATAGCTTAAAAGGATGTCTTACTTTTGTATATTGTGTGGGGGGTTTGGCAGTATGGGTGGGTGGGTACAGGGTTTGTGGGGGTGGTGTGGGGTTTATGTGGGTGGATAGGTATGGGGTTTGGCTGTATGTGGGGGGTGGGAGAGTATGTGGGAATGTGTGTGGATATGAGTGGGGGGCTGTGTGTGTGTGGAGGGATTGGGGCGGCTGGGGGGGTTGTGGTGTGAGTGGGGAGGGGGGGGTGGCTGGGGTGTGCAGTATGCATGGGGGGTGTGGGTGGCGTGTATGGTGGTGCGAAGAGAATGTGGGTACATGCGTATGGGGGTCACGTGTGTGGGATCCACCCTCCGAACACCCTCCCCCATTGCGCACAGGCCCCACCACCAGAGGCAGCAGCAGGCAGTGATGCCTTATTGGAGGCCTTCACTGCATAACGCCCAAGGAAAATATCCATAAATCTCACTCCTGTACACATTCCCATTTACTTCAGTGGGACTGACCGGCAGTCAGATGAGCTGGAATTGGCCCTACATAGGTATTTTTGTTCTAACTACAACCAATCATTCAAATATGCTGTGGAAACTGGGGGCGAGGGAGGTGGGGGGGACAGATTTCTATGTTCTATAATCATTCTTCCCCCTCTGCAGTGTTACAGACAAGTTTACACATGGTCAAAAAAGGTTACTGAGGGAGGGAGAAGAATTACAGATATTCTTAGCTTTTTCTGCTTTTCACAATTATGGCATGAAGGACACCGATGGACGCTCTCCCCTCATTCTGCCCAGGTCTCTTACCTTCCAGCTTCTGGGCATACACAAACTCCAGAACGCAGAATGAGGGACTGCATTTCCTCAGCTATGCAGATGGGCAACGAAAGTACTCAGAGCCTCCATGGATGTATCATACCTCTTGCTAGAAGGGTCCATCAAAGAAATCATGGTATGCAGTCTTTAGCTGGTTGAATTCACTGTCAGAATGGATATCTGTACAAAGTATCTGTACAACATGCCACATCCTGTAGAGAACTGTGCAATGATAGGTGACAGGGTCTGAGAGACCAGCAGAGCATCCTCCTGCTTCAAAAAATGGAGAGAGAAAGTTTATCATACTTGTGTGTTTGAACCACCACAAGTTCTAGAGAAAACACTGCTTTTCTACACCCCAACCTCTTCAGCCCTACGGTTCACCTGACCTGTGGATGAAACTGCCTATTCATACAAATGCAAGATCCAAGTGTAATATTGTTTAAAAGACTTTTCATGGATAATTATCTCTGAAAATAATGAAGAACAGAGTAGCCTCCCCTCTTGCAGATGCCACCAAGCTGGTGGGGGGTGGGGAGTAGTAGATATGCTGGAGGGTAGGGCTAGGATTCAGCGTGACCTAGACAAGTTGGATGATTGGGCCAAAAGAAATCTCATGAGGATCAATAAGGACAAGTGAAAAGTCCTGCACTTGGGAGAGAACAATCCCACACACCGGTGCAGGCTGGGGGCCGACGGGCTGGGCAGCAGCTCTGCAGAAAAGGACCTGGGGGTGACAGTGGACAAGAAGCTGAATATGAGCCAACAGTGTGCCCTTGTTGCCAAGAAGACTAATGGCATCCCGGGCTGCATTGGTAGAATTGCTGCCAGCAAATCAAGGGAAGTGATTTCCCCCTCTATTCAGCACTGGGGAGGCCACATCTGGAGTCCTGTGTCCAGGTTTTAGTCCCCCACTACAGAAAGGATGTGGATGCACTGGAGAAAGTCCAGCAGAGGGCAACAAAAATGGTTGTGGGGCTGGGGGACAGGACTGGTGAGGAGAGGCGGAGGGAACTGGGCTTATTTAGTCTGGAGAAGAGAAGACTGTGGGAGATTGAATAGCAGCCTTCACCTCCCTGCAGGGGGGCTGTCAAGAGGATGGAGCCGGACTGTTCTTTGTGGGGGCAGATGACAGGACAAGCTGCAGCAAGGGGAGTTAAGGCTACATATTAGGAAGAATTTTCTCGCTAGAAGGGCAATGAAACACTGGAGCAGGTTACCCAGAGCGGTGGCAGAATCTCCATCCTTGGGAGTTTTTAAGACCCAGCTAGACAAAGCCTTGGCTGGGACGATGTAGTTGAGGCTGGTCCTGCTTTGAACAGGGGGCTGGACTAGATGTGACCTCCTGAGGTCCCTTCCAGCTCTTATTTTCTATGATTTTATGATTCTCTCTGTGTACAGTATGTTGTCATTTTTAAGTGTTTTTTTTAAATCTTTGTACTATAGTGTTCACAGTTAAATATTCTATGCTTGATTATGTATGGATCTCGAGCCCTTAAATAGCCTCCACATACAGGAAAGCACGTGTGCATATGCAGACAGCACACACACTACTCATACATGTATGTATGCATCGGACCGGAGGAGAGGTAGCAGTTTGCTTTTCGTACAGCCAGTGAGGTAATGATGATTCTCTGCACAATGGCAAACGTTCAGTTGTTTTTATTCTCTTTCTAAATATAGATATTTTATAACTATTTGGAACCTTCAAGGAAGCAGTTGAACCAAAAAACCTTGAACTAAGGCACGGGCCCTTTAAAATAGTGAGAATGAGCCTTGGTCCATTCCCCCCTCTCCTCCCCCTTTTAAAGTAGTTGCTACAGTGTGATAAGGGGCTGCTGGTAAAGCAGCCAGCTCCCCACAGTTGAGAATGAGGGATTTTTGGTATAGTTAGGACTGGAGAGGCCTCTCTTTCATGAACAATACATATTAAGACCTACCTAAATAACACGCTCTTCAGAGTCTATGCAAATCTTTCTTTAAACATACAGTGTGTACCTTTTTATTTCCCAAAGAACAGCTATAGTTTAAGGGCAGGCAGGCATGATAGAGGAATTCCAGGAGAACAAAACAGTTGTACGCTGCAAAAATTACATAGGAAGATTTCATTTGTGTTAGGGGGTGTGCGGACGTGTGCGCCAGGTTCATGCAGGTGAGGTAGCTTTTTGTCCCTGCTTTCCTGTAAATGCACTTTAATGTCATGTGCATATTTATACTTCGATTTAATGCTTTTATAATTATCTGTTGCAAAATAGTGAATAAATATTTATTGTGTTGTGAAAGCTGTGGTGTCCTAAAATAAGTTGCAGACAAATAACTCCCTTGGCTACTCAGCGTTACAATGTTTGGAGGAAGTTCCCATAGTAGCATGGAGACGGTGCTTTTCCTTATCTGCCGGAACTAGTAGGTGGCAACTTTCTATTTTGGATATGAACACCTGCTCAGAGTGATCCAAACCTTCATCACTTCCAAACTGAACACATACCATGGGCTTTTGAGCAGAGCGTACCTGTAAATTCTTGAGAGGCTGCAGCTAGCGTAGAAGAGAGCTGGTGATTTCACAGCACTCTCTGCAGGGACCATGGTACACCTGTATTCTGACTTAGTGATGTTTCAAGAGCTGTTTTTGATCCTCATATGACAGTCTCACAGCTGCAGTCAGCAGTCTGTTGAAGCTACCAACTCCTAGATTTAAATGGGAGATGCACTGGAATGTAACATTCTCAGTCAGGACCCCTCAGCTCAGCAAATGCCATACTCCACTTGCTCCAAAAGAATCCAGATTTGTTGTGCTTTCCTGTGGGGGAATTTCTAATTTTTGGTCAGGTAGGGCCTGATTTCTTTGGCTGAGACTGGCCTGTATTTCCAGGAGCTGTAGGCCCAGGAGAGGTGTTGGGAGGTTAAACCCACTTGGGACACACCCAAACCTGGTCTACACTGCAGGAGTCAAAGCAGCTGCTGTTAGCCGTTTTGAATGACAGTTGCATAAAATGCATAACTTGCAGCAAAAGAACTGCAAACACCAACAGCATGTGCCAATACAACACTGGTCAGACCGCAGCTGGAGTACTGCGTCCAGCTCTGGGCGCTGCACTTCAGGAGGGACGTGGACAGCATGGAGAGGGGCCAGAGGAGGCTACCTGCATGGTCAGGGGGCAGCAGGGCAGGCCCTACGAGGAGAGGCTGCGGGACCTGCCCCTGGCTCAGCCTTCACAAGAGAAGGCCGAGGGGGGACCTGGTGGCCGCCTATAAACTGGCCAAGGGGGACCAGCAGGCAGTGGGAGAGTCCCTGTTCCCCCGAGCACTACCGGGGGTAACAAGGACCAACGGCCATAATTTGAGTGACAGTAGATTCGGACTAGACATCAGGAGGCGCTACTTCACTGTCAGGGCGGCTAGGATCTGGAACCAACTTCCAAGGGAAGTGGTGCTGGCTCCTACCCTGGGGGGCTTCAAAAGGAGGCTGGATAATCACCTAGCCGGCATCTGACCCCAGCATCTTTTCCTGCCATGGCAGGGGGTCCGACTAGATGATCTGCACAGGTCACTTCCGACCTGACCAACTAGGAAACAATACTATGCAGCACCCATCTACCTGTTCTGATTCAGCATCGCATGCAGGGGCAGGCAGAGGGAAATGGTGCACAGGCACCAATGTGGAAGCATGGGGGCAGAAGGCAGGGAATCTAGTCTCTCTGCAAATTAGATCCATGGTGAAATTAGGATGAATTAATTTTAAGAATATTTCTGTTTCTACATTAGTTGCCGCTCAGCTTCCTTGGACACATTCAGCCGCCCCATTCAGCAGTGGCTGCTGAATACAATAAAGATGCAACTTGAGCCCTATGATTCTAGTTGTTCACTGAGACACAGAAGAACCTGTTCCAGATCAAGCTGTTTGGATGCTTTGCCGCACTTTCAGTTGCAAGCTGGAAGCAAGGCAGGAATTGTAAATGTTATCCAGGCATCAGGTCAAGAAGCCCAAGGGCCAAGTCAAGGTTTCTAAGCGATGTTATCTTCATCTGCGTCTCGTGGGAGAGATCAGAACCCACAGAGGATAGTTTTGTGAGGACTGCTGTCATTTTCCTCTCAGGTGGGTGCATGCAGAAGCTCACCCCTGAAAAGGAAAAGCCTCACAGGAGACAGCTCGTCAAATTAGTTTGGTATTTTTTGTTGCCGTTTTTAAATCAAGGTGGTTTTCAAAAGGAGCCCAGCCTGTCCCCCTCTGTCCACAGCTGCATTGATCCCCTTGTCCCTGTGCACAGCAGTGGGGAGGACCCTTTCCGGTGCAAGTCTGAGGGCTCTATTCCACACGTGGGAAGGAAACCTGAAACGTAGGCCCTGCTTCCCAAGTGGTGAATTGTGAATGAGGAAGCAGCCAGAAAGCTAGAGTCAGATAACCCACTACTGGGAGATGGGTGGCAGGTTTTGCAGTGACTGAGACATTGTTAGCAACTGGGCTGGCTTTAGGGTGTGTATTTCTGCAGCTATCATGTCTCACAACTGGCCTTGCCTTTGGGCGTGTTTCTTCCTCCTGTGCCTCACTGTGGGAGGGGGAGCCTGTGCCTGAAAGGCTTTGAGAAGCTTAAGATAAAAAAAAAAAATGCTACTTACTTCTGGTCCCATTCCTGGCACCTGAGTGGGTCTTCCTGCTGCCTGTGCCACACAGTTTAATCTTGCCCACATGCCAGCTGGGCACATCACCTTTGTGCCAAGATGCCTGCCTGACAGAAGGTGAGAAACAGGGATTTCTTGCTTTTCTGCTTCCTGTTTCTCCTGTCCTCTCTCAAAGAAAGTGAGGAAGTGCTGGTATTCAAACCCTCCTCAGGGGTTTACTGTAGAAGACCTTGAAACCAATGGAAACAAAAACCTCCTTTACAAAAGATGTCCAGAAGCAGACTGTTTGTCCATCTTTCTGACAGGGGCATGAGAAGACCCAATAACTGGAAGTCAAAAGTAGAAAAACTCAATTTTAAAATAAGATATAATTTCCCAGCAGCGAGAGTAAACGAACGCTAGAAAGCCTTACCAGTCAAGGTGACAAGCTTCTTAAAAGACAAGCTTTAAATCTAGTTTCTGAGGGAGAAAAAAAAATCCTTGAATGCTGTTGGAATATAAGGCTGCAGTGAGGATATGGAAAAAGGGCTCACTGGTTACTGTTGTCCAGTTTCTGCACATGTAAGTTCAATAATTGACAAGTTTTTTTAAATAATAAATATCTTAAGTTGTTACGGTCCATCCAATCACTAGAGTACCATGTTCTCTAACAGCAAAACTATCTGGATCAGGGGGTTGCCAACATTTTTGGCCGGAGTGCCAAAATCAGCCCAACCTCCGCCCAGGCCTTCACTTGGCGTGTCAGAGATGGGGGAGCTGCAAGGGGACCAATCCCCATTGCTAGCGGCGGCTGCATGCATGCTTGCACGCCTCCAGGTGGATGGAGGGGGAGGGGCCAGGGTTGCACTGTCCCAGCCCCTTCCCTGCCACGCGCTGCGAGCCATGCGTGCACCTACCGCCATCACGGCTGTTTGCAGCCTCCTGGTTGTCTGCCACAGCCGGCCTGGGCAGCTGTAGCGGGTGGCTGGAAGGCTGCAAACAGCTGTGTGGGGCTCCGCAGCCCCAGCACTGGCTCCGTGGCAGTGGCAGCTGCACACGTGCCTCTGTGCAGATGGTGGGGGAGGAGCCAGGGTTGCGCTGCGCCAGGTCCCTGCCCGGACATGTGCCCAGAGGCTGCAGCCATAGAACTGGTCCTGGGGCTACGAAGCCCCATGCAGCTGTTTGCAGCCTCCTGGATGCAGCTGGCCTGGGCTCCGAGAAGCTGCTGGCATGCTGAGCAAAAATGACCTTGCGTGCCACGCTCTGGCATGCATGCTGTGGGTTGCTGATCCCTAATCTGGATCCTTACCTTCAGTTTTTACTTAAACCAGTGAATTCCAAACATTAATTTTGGTTGTAGGCTTAAACTCTTGTTGGATTACACTTTCCAAGTAGGTTAAATCTAGATTTTTTTTGTGTCGTTTAAACAGGGCAGCTGACCATACGGCCGAATACTATTTAAAAGAAATAGCGGCCAAAGTAATGTTTTTCTTCTGAACAGTGCAGCGATGAGTGAGACTGAAGCAGGCAGTATTAGAGATGGCAAAGGAGGGATCTTCAGTAAATCCAAAGAACAGCTATTAAAAAAAAAAAGTCAAAATATCATTAACCTTTTCTCCAGTTTCAAATTCCTTCTGCCTCATCAAGACATTAATACATAACTCAAAATATTGAAAAAAATTAGACTTACCTTATTTTACAAGAAAAACCATACTGGACAAGCAGAACAGAGAAAAAACCTACTTAAAACATTTAGCAATATACATACCACAGGAGTGGTGGTAATTAGAGACAAATGCAACCACCTATTTTGACACTTATTCAGCTAGTCAGACACAGAGAGGCAATGCTCAGCATTTTGACATTTAAAAAATATTTGTAGCAATCGGTATTGGACAGCTATTTATCTGATAAAGTTTCAGGCCGGACTTCTACCCCAGAGAGATGCTGAATGTCAAAAGTATCATTTGGGGAGAGGCAGACAGCTGATGAAATCAAACAATGGCACCTGCAACAACGTATCACCATCTTTATTGAAAACAGATGCAATGTTTTGCTTCTCCCTCCACCCCTTGTTTGAATATCAGTGTCGTACACCGAGCCTGCTATACACACACAAACGGATGAAGCTGTTGAAATGAGATGTTTGTAGAGATTTGGTATGCTCATTTCCCCTGCTGTATATATACCATATACACAGATGCAAAGGGGCCAAGTGTTATCAGTTTCCTTGTTTTTCAACAGGGTGCATTTCTTAAACAAGGTTCCCAAACTAGTTCCCATAAAGATGGACTTAAGAAAAGGAGAAACTCATACTAAGCTATCCACGGGAGCAGATGTGCATTGTATTAGTGTCCCCCAAGTTAGAATGTTTCTCATGAAGTGACGCTGCCAGTGTCCCACCTCTTTTACCTTTACGTACGACGTTCACAACATTTACAGGCTCCCAATAGCATACATGCCATGTCACATGCAATTATTCCCCCCCAACCCTGCTGAGTGTTAGAGGCACTGTGCTCCTCACTGGAGACATTCAACATCCAACAGCACCAGGCTCTTCAATTCCAGGCGTCCAGACATTCACCACGTGCCATTTGAGAGGAAGTGTGTCTTTAGCCATGAGCCTTTACTGCCCACAGATGTTGTTAAAGCGCTTGCATAAAGAGCAACACATTTGAAGCACAGAATTCGTATATGTTGAATATATTCCATATTTGTGTGATAGCCTATTTTTTAAAGATTCTTTTGCTTTCAGAGCAAAACGGATCCAATTACAGTCGGATGCATTTATGATTTTAGCGCAGAGGTTGCCCAAACCCATTTTCTTTAGAAAATGTGAATGAAACCCATTCTGGCTAAGTACTAAGTCCGGTGAAAGGCTGGATTTATTTTTAAACACACAGTTCAATTTCAACCAAAGTGCAAAGTGGCACCAAAAAACTCCCCAAATTCCCATGCTTCTAAAGCAAGGTTTTTTTTTTAAAAAGATCTTTCAAAAACAGGACACAATTGACCTGAAGATTTAATATAAAATTGAAGATTAAATATCAGAGAACAGTGTTGTTATAGTTAGGGCCAATACACTTGCTGTATCACCCAAGAACCAACGCTAAGTACCCATGCTTTTAATCTACAGCTCCTACCTGGCGGTTGCACCATCATACAGTTCAGCAACTGTCCTCCCAATTTTCACTCAATGCAAGGTAATCCCTGATAAACAAAATACAACATAAAAGAACAAGCAACATTTGCACAAGGCTTCTCTTTATAAGACTAGACAGAAGCAAGCTGTACTTAGATTAAAGCATGAAAAAATATTTTCAACAAGCAAAAACCATGCCATTATTTCTTTAGGACAGTGGTTCCCAACCTTTTCAGGATCAGGACACCCCCAGCACCATTTTTTTGAAAGCAGCAGCACCCCTGGCTGAGAGCCACTGTTGGTGCTCCCTCAGTGGCGCTCACCCGAGTTCTGCTGCCAGGAGGTGCCGCGCAACTGGGAGGAAACTTCCCTGTGCTGCCAAGTGAGCCAGAGAGGGGCCGTGCCACAGCTTGCACTCCTCCTGCATTAGGCCTCTGTTCAGCTCAAAGCAAGCAGGAGCTACCTTGGGCTGTGTGGCTCTTTCTGGTCAAGGCTCCCCAGTGCTCCTCCCAGAAACAGAAGGGAATGGGAGAGTTCTACCTGCACCTGTTCGTGGGAGGGGTACTGGAGGGGAAGGGACCAGAAAAAGCTGCACAGTGGAAGGCAGATTTGCTGCCTGCTTAAAGCTGATTGGAGCCCTAATGCAGGGGTGGTATGCCGGGCAGCTTTATCTGGCTATTGCCACTGCAGCATCCCCAAGGGGCCTCACAGCGCACCACTTGAGAACCACTGCTCTAAGACAGGAACCAGGAAGCCCCGTTTCCTTACAGATTGCCTGCCTGTGCTCTTTGCCTTCCATTATCTTTTCCTGACAACTGACGCAGAGGTTGAATCACTCTACTGTGGAGCTGACTAATTAGTTCCACACTAAAGCACCACTGTTTACATGTGCACTGGTATTAGGGAGCAGTAAATTAACTCCACCATGATATAGTACTGTTGAGGACAGTACTACCTTACGGTGGAGTCATTTACTGTGCAGAAACGCATGTGTGGGCAGTGTCAGAATTGGCAGAGGCAGCACCACCCACTTCTCAAGCTGAGATGCCTCTTTAAAGAGGTACAATTTGTGCTCTTCCTCATGCAAGCCAAAAAGGACTAAATGGCAGTGCAAAAAGGACAGCCGTGACCGTCCTAGATTCTCCCCCGCAGAGTTTGTAGTGATCATAGTATGGATGCCTTCCTCAACCCCCGCCTTCTGTTTGTTCTAAATTAGGTCTTATGATCCAGTGGGAA
The DNA here is from genome assembly GCF_000455745.1 of Alligator sinensis. NCBI lineage: Eukaryota > Metazoa > Chordata > Crocodylia > Alligatoridae > Alligator > Alligator sinensis. Next base: position 45,556 of record NW_005843525.1, read on the forward strand.
TTAATGATCAGGATATCTTGGGGGAGAGTTCAGTACTACCTTAAAGTCTGCAAACTGTCAGAAAGGCCTGTGCTTGTGCAGAGATCCATTAGAGAGACAAATAAGTTGCACCAGGGAAAAGAACAGAAGTCATTATGAATTTATTTACACAACTGTTTAAGTACACAAATACAGTGGTAGTACAAATGAGGTGTTCTGAGATATTGGTAACCAATACACAGGTTGAGAGAGACAGTTTAACTATAATCTGCAGGTGATGGGATTTAACGATCATGAAAGGGCAAGACTGCCCACAACCAGGTACATTTCTAGAAATTTGCAGTCACCTTTTAAGTATAGTACAGCAATTTAAGTGTTCCAGATACAGAGGGAAGGAAGAGGCTGCCTTTGTAAGTGTCTCTAACATTACATCATTAACCACAGATATTTACAAAGAAAGCACAGTGAAGTGTAGAACTGTACAAATGGTAGTGCACATGCCTACAGTACTCAAGTTACAGTAAAATGAGGAATGGATTGTTATGCAAAAATATCCACGGACCAAACCAATTTTTCCATTGCACTCCCCCAGTCACAGGATTCCCCCAGTATAGATCTAGAGTACACAAGCAGTTAAATAATGGTCTGAAATACCCAAAGAAAAAAGTGACTGACATTTAGCAGATGAATTTCTGGACAGGAAAAGGAGTTTGCAAAAAATTCTGGATCGATACAAAGATATTCCTAACAAAAACTGAGGGTCTTGGAAGCCATAAATTGATTAGTTTGCAACCGGCTTCCAAGTAGGATGCAATTTGATTTGTTGGTTTAAGCCAAAAAAAGCCAAACCCCCTCCACACACAAATGTATTTTACCTTTGTTACAAAGATGGTAACTGACATTATTTTGCTCGAATGATGCTACTAATACTTCTACTACCATTCCGATTACTGTAAGGGAGAAACATATATTACTTTATGAAAATGTTCTACATTAAAAAACACAAGGATTTTTCCATATTCCTTAAAAGACATTTGCCAAAAGCACTTTATGTGCTTAGATTCACACAAAAACGGTCATAAAATAAACTGTTTCCAGCTAAAGACTAGTGATTCCAGATATACCCAAATTACTCTAATATTAAAGAATTAAATACACACCCTAGTGTACTCAATCAGAATTTCACAGAAGGAGCATGCATTTATTTTTGTGTCTTGGCATTAAACAGGAGACTAGAATCACTTAAAAAAATAAGGGAAAAAAAAAGTATATGGATGCGCTGAAGCAAATGTTGTGCAAATTCACTCAAACTGCAATGACAACATTCATTTTCTTTTACAACTCTCTCCAACTCAACCTCTCTCTCTCAAAAAACAAAACAAACAACCCCCCCTCAAAAACCCCCACCCTAGATATTACCAAGAAGAAAGATGCACAACCCTCCCTCTCAAATAGAAGAGAGATGTGCCATGCTTTCAATGTTAAAGCTCCAAATTCTCCTTAAATATCAGAGCTCTTCACTCTCTTTATTCTTCATATTCTTCAGGGAAAAGTTACTACCACCACCTGTGCTGGAACTAGACACATATAATGTATGCTGCTCTCACTAATTATAGGATAGAAGAATAAAACTCAAAATTGCTTCTGTGCTTCATGGAGAATAAATTTGAAAAGGTGGAAGAAAAAGCAAAATAATGTGTATTAAAAAATCAAACAAACAAAAAACAGGAGAAAACCCGCAGCATGGGCCCATAAAAAATAAGTAAACAGTTTAAATAAAATCAGATGGCTTTAATTCATTTACATGTTCCCTGCCAGACTAAATTTTACAAGAAACTTCAAGTCATCATCTTGAATTCAGGATGGTTTATATTCTACATTTTTAAATCAGACAAAAGCAAGACAGAATTCTTTACAGAGAATTAAGCCAATAATTTTAGCAAAATGATACAAAAAATTCTCTTAAACTAAGTAAAAGTTTTATAGTTACAGTAGAATAATAAAAAGGGGTAAAGTCTGCCGCCTGTGGAGGGAGAACTGAAATGGCTATTCAATAACAGGCGGTTAACTCTGTAAACCATCTCTTCCTTTTCCAGCCCTGTTGCCACAGAGTTCACTTAAGGTCACTGGGTTTCTGGCAAAAGCGTCCTGTAATGGCAGCTGCTGGAGTCTCTGTCCATGTTCTTGTGAGTATCTTTTTGTAAGTGGCATGGAGAACTCCAACTGTAATGTTTCTGCTCTAGTTTGGGGTATTTTTGCTAGTAAAGCCATTGGTAATACAGGAGATCAGCCATGCATTATCTGCCCTCCATGGCAAAGTAATTTTCATCGGTGCACAGCAGACTGGAGAACACTGGGAGTCGCCCGAGCAGGAATCTATCAGAGCCAAAAAAAACAGGATAATGTCAGCACAAGTCTTTTGATTTGCATGTAGATGGCTCTCCGGACAGCGTCTACCACTTGTAATGGCATTAGGGCATAAGACCATTTTAGAAGATTATTATTCCATTTCAGAATCTGTAGACCAATGGATATGTTGTTTTTCACACCCACCTGTATCTACAGGAAGTTATCTGCACTTTACCTGTGTATTAAAGGTTTTAAACAGGAAATGCACCATTTCAGTAAGGAAAGAGTTTGAAGAACAAGTCCATCAGAGCAAAAACATGCACACAAAGAAAGGGATAAATCAGATTAAACCTCAGCTAAGCTCAAAAGAAAGAAAAAAAAAAAAAGAAAAAGAAAGAAGCGATAGGAAATCAAAGTTAAAAAAATCCCAAGATGAATGATAAGTTTAACAATTCCTTCAAAAACAAAACAACAATCAATCCAAAACGAACAAACAAGATCCCCTCAGAGCTGGCCGGTAATGGTGAGGGCATATTAATGACACTTCACATGATCATTTCCATAGCTGAAGCTTGCCTCAAGTAACATGCTGCCCAAGGAAAGTGAGACACCCAGCAGAAGTTTCAGTTTGAGTGGCAGCAAAGGTCAAAGCAGCCAAGTCACTGTTTATCTGAGTCTTGAAGTCTCTAAGCAGCTACATGGTTTTTTGGCATGTCACAAAGGTCAATTACAACAGACAAGATCTTGATCACACTTGATTCTTCAGGCCTTACTCATGCAAACCTTCCACTGATTTCAATGGGAGTTTTGTTTGCGTGAGGCCTGATAATTGACTGTAGGGTCTCATTTACAGATAGCTTTGGATCTTACAAGCATCACACAAGAAAGAAGCAGCTTGTGGAGTCAGCCAAGCACACAAAACAGGAGGAAATTAATTTAAATAAGAGGAGTTAGAGCAGGATTCTACACCCACTGAAGATGTAGGGTTAGTGCAAGCTGGAGTTTTACAGAGAAAGTGAAGCAGCAGTGTTACTTTGCATTTTCACAAGGAACAGAAAAGTCCAGTCTTACTAATATAAAGCAAAGCAAAGAAGCTCCAAAAATAGTAAGAAACAGTGTTCTTCAATGCAGCAAGGTTCAAATAATGACCTGAACTTATTGCTGCCCAGATGTTTGAGCCAAAACAGAAATGGCTCAAAAGCTTGAAAACTGCACACAAAGGCCGAAATGACTTCTTCATGAATCACAGCCAAAGAATTTGGGTATCCAAGTCCCATTCTGCCCACCTCCAAGATGCTCACGTGCCACCTACACCAAAGCAAAGCTTATCTGAAAATGTTTTTTTATTCTCTGGCAGGTCATGAGGGTTGGGAAGAGAATTTAAAAACACCGAGAAACGACAACCGCTTTAATAGTTTTTTCAACTCATGCAAAAAGAGAGCATCACTTCAGTAAAGCAGTTAATTTGCTCATCATAAATCATTAAGCTGCAAATTATAAAAATGAGTAATGTAATATTGAATAGATATCAGACTGGGAGCATTTCTGTGGAATGAGAAGTGGTTCTAGGAGAGATTTGATTCAGGGTTGCTTATATGGTTATTTTTATTCAACTAAATCATCCCCAAATCATACTTTGCAGGTAACTCCACTAAAGAACCTAAGCAGAACAGTAGTCACTAATTCATCCCTCAGAAAGATGGATACTTTTACATTCAGAAGAAAGCATAATGCCACATCAAGTACCTGGCATCTGTAGGACGCAGATAAAGTCTAGGATTCTACAGAAGCAGCAGCCAATCTAATGTTTCCACAGGTTTTAATCCCACCCCTCCAAAGACTCGGTGTCTAATGAGAAGGGACTCACCCAGTGCTGCCTTCCAAGGAGGAGACGAGCAGCTACTTGCCATGGTGTTCGAAGGGAATGCTATTCTGAGATGGGGGGGAAAAGACAGCCATTTGTAACAGTTCCACTGTCCAAATAGATAAAGATGTCTAAAAAGCCAACCTAAATTTGCAGTTGCAGCTACATACTTTTGAAGGTCCTTCGTTTCAGATCAATATAAGAAGTTTCTGTAGTAACGGATATTTTAAAAGGAACAAAAAAAGCTCTTTAGAGAAAGCTGGTAAATTTCTGGGGTTGAAGAGCTACACAGAATATGATCTCTATGAAGATTAATGCATGAATAAAGGTTTGTTTCATAGTAGCTAGGGTCAGGAGGGACCTGAACAGATCATCTAGCCTGACCCCCTGCCACAGGCAGGAATGAATGCTGGGTTCACAAGACCCCAGCCAGGTGATCATCCAACCTCCTCTTGAATTTGCCCAAGGTAGGGGCGAGGACCACTTCCCTGGGAAGTTGGTTCCAGATTTTGGCCACCCTAACTGTAAAATATTGCCTTCTGATCTCTAGTTCATCAGGAGATGAAGAAAAAAATATTTCGAAAGTACTTTTGTTCCAGCTTCTGTCTTATCCTGGGAGAGCGGTACATTGCTTAGACCCTTTGCCACCAGTACTGGCCATTTTCCTTTGACAAAAAGACTTAGTCCCCTACTCCCATGTACAGTATAACAGTGCATCTGAATGCTTTTCCTTCCAACCAAGGAGAGAAATTTCAATCTACATTTGTATTAACAGGAGTAGTATATGTGCTAGACCCTACAAGGTGCTGAGTACTTTGTATCTAAGGTGCTTTAAAAAAAAATTGCTAACTTGAAAGCATGAGTTGTTCCATTTAAGTAGTTTCTGTGAAAGCCCTAAATGAAGGTTACTCACCTGCAACCAGAGTTCAAGATAATCTCTGCACTTTCATATTCATGTGTTGATTGTGCAAGCTGAACAGGGTAAACCTTTCAGAAATAGTGCCCACTAGGGTGTTTATATCTCCCCTGTTGCTCCTCCACACACTGGAGGGCCTGGTCATAGGAGGAGCCATAGCACACTGACTGCTTAAGATCCACTGGCACTTCAGGTCCAACATTCATAAATGTATTCTCAGATTTTAAAGCAGAAGTGGCCATTATCTTATGTAGCCTAACCTCCTGCCCAACACAGGCCATGAAAATGTCACCCCATTGCCACTGAGTCCACTAATCTGCCTTTGATTAAAGCAGAAGATCTAGAGAGGCATCTAGCCCTGAGCTGAGGACATCAAGAAATGGAAAATCCCTTTGTAGTTGCTTCCAGTGGCTATTCACTTTCACTTAAATTGTGCCTTTGTCTATATTGAAGTTGTTTGGCTTTAACCTTTTAGCCACTAGTTCTTGTTATGCTGTTATCTGCTGGATTTAAGAGCCCGTTACGCGCCCTATATTTTCTCCCTGACGACACTGACACGCTCACGCATCAAAAATCTAGAGATGATTTATTAGACTGAGCTCCAGGTTCTGGCAGTGTATGGTGTATTTGCCAACCTGCAATCTCTGCCCCACCATCTAGTTTTCAACATTATGAAGAGCTGCCACCACAACTGGATGCAGTATTTCCTCAGTGCCCCAATACCATATACAGAGAGGAAAACTGCCTCCCTTCTATGTACTGTACACAACCTAGGATAGAATTAGTCTTTTTGCGCCATGGCATCCCATGGAAAGCCATGTGAATATCAGCTGCACCCTTTGTCCCTGGATGTCTGACTTTGCATTTGGTTGGTTTTATTCACATACACGTGCACAAATGGACTGAGCTTAACAAGAAATCAAACCTGCTCTGCTGTGTATGGATGCCTGGTCCTCAACAATATTTACTAATGTGAAGATTTTTACATTTACTCTTTTATCATAAACATACATACCAGACAGCTTCTGGCTCAAACCCAGTCTCTGCCTACCTCCACTAAACACCCCCCCATTTGATGACTTCCCATTGACGAGTACGTAGAGAGCTGAAATTAGCCAGCTCTGAAGTAATACAACATGAGCTCAACTGACGCACAGTGTTAGGCGACGTTTACTCACGAGAATGCCATGCAGGACTATGCCAAATGTCTTAAAATGCCAGGTATCTTTGTCAACTACATTTGTTTCCTCAAGGAATAAAACAAAATTTATTTGAGAAAACTTCTCTCTCTGTAAAGCTATGTTAACTTGTAGTGCTTGTATTCCCATTGTTTATTCACGGAAATCTGCACACTTTCCACAGACATCGGATGAGGTTAGAGGAAGAAGGTGGGCAGTAAGTGTGACTGTGCAGAGGTCATCTTTAGGAATTCTGGTTACAGATGGCCTTTGCACATTCCTACCCATGGGAGTTCAAAAACCAGCACCCCTCCCTCCGGAAGGTGCACAGAGGAGGACTGCACTACTGCTTTCCCAAACTGAACAAGTGGTCAGACCTAAAGAACAGTGTTCTGTGAAAATGTGAACTGAGCTCCAAGTGACAGATCTAGAGATCTCACAAGTGTGCTCCAAGCCCTTCTGGAGAAGGGACCAGAAGGGTATACAAAGCATTCAGAAAGCATTCTTTAGTTCTTCCACTGATAAGGGACAAATCCAATAGTTTCCTACATCCCTTAAGCCTACTGAAAACAGGCTTGGGTAACATTCTTAGCATCAAAATTAACACACAGATTACTGTGCGCCCCCCCCGCTCCAAAGTGAAATCAAAACTCAAAATTAAAATCCTGGCAATGTTATGGATTGTCAATATGGAATCCTGTAAGCCTCTTGCCAAAAAATATTATGTGAAAGGATGAAGAACCACTTTATCCTTACGAGAGACAATTACAAAACAGCTGTCTGAACAGAAGGGAAAAACACTGAAACATTCTCTGATGGGTTCAAACAGGTGCTCCGCGATCTGAGGCTCCAGATAGGAAAAGATTCTCGGACTGGAGAGAAGTTCTTTATTCCCTCCAGGAATCTTTTATACAATTGTTGGATACAGACCAACTAGCACATAGGCAGAATTCATACAAACAGTGCCATGAGTGACACCTGCAAGTTATCCCAGGTACTACTGCTTTAGTTGATCCATTTGAAGAACTAAAAGATGCTCTTATGGAAAGGTTAGCAGCCAAGCGACCTTCAGCAACTCAGATTTTTGGCTAGTTGTTTGATCTTCCAGCAGTGACTGTAAAGAAATAATTGCTGAAAATTGGAAACTCATATTTACATTTGGAGGGAAATTCCTGATGCACTGCTGTATTTAAACTAAATATTTCTCACTGGCTACAATTTAGGACTGGCAGGATAACCATTTGTAACAGCTATGTGCCTGAGGGTATCTTGTGATTTGAAAGATAAGCATTCTAGAGTTTTCAAAACATTAAGTAGGGTCCCCAGTTGGATGTCATAATAAGATGGTGGATAAAAGTATGAAATCAAGGTTCAGTCCAACAAGGACTTAGATCAAATCAATATTTTCTCAACTCATCTTTCTTGTTTTGTTTTGGGTTTTTTTTTGTTATTTCCCTGAAGTATTAATACGTGCCCTGGAGGAAGTTCATGCATTTCCAAGGAGGTCTGCCTGGCTCTACAAGTAGTCAAGTCCCAAGCTGCTGGAGAGAAGCTACAGAAAAGATCTCGCCAAACTAAGGAGCGGGCAAAAAAGAAAAGGCAGAGAGACTTAAATGTCAACAAGTGCAAGGTAATGCACCTGCGGAAAAATAACCTTAACTACATGTACACAACGCTGGGCTTTGAACTAGTTGTTACAATTCAGGAAAGAGACCTGTCATCCTCCTGCTTTACTCAGCCTTGATGAGGCCGCAGCTGGAGTACTGCATCCAATTCTGGGCTCCATAATTTAGGAAGGATGTGGAGAAGCTTGAAAGAATCCAGAAGAGAGCAACACACATAATCAAAGGGCAAGAGAACAGGCCTTATGAAGACAGGCTGCAAACCATGGGACTCTTCAGCCTGGAGAAGCGAAGGCTTAGGGTGACTTGATGGCAGCCTATAAGTACATAAGGGGTGCGCATCAGGATCTGGGTTCACCAGAGCACCCCAGGGGATCCAATGGTCACAACCTCCTGCAAGATCAATTTAGCCTGGACATAAGGAAAAACTCCTTTACTGTTTGAGCCACCAAGGTCTGGAACAGACTCCCCCCCCAGAGGTGGTGCAAGCACCTACTCTGGACACTTTGAAGAAACATTTGAATGCTTACCTTGCTGGGATCCTTTGAACCCAGCTGACTTCCTACCCTTTGGGCAGAGGGCTGGACTCAATGATCTTCCGAGGTCCCTTCCAACCCTAATGTCTATGAAATTTGTGAATACCGCGTGCAGTTCTGATCCCCACATCTCAAAAACGACATTGTAGAATTAGAAAAGGTACAGAGAAGGGCAACCAAAATTATCTGAAGCCTGGAGCAGTTGCCACAGCAGGAGAGACTAAAAAAAGACTAGGTATCTTCTGTAAAGAAAGGAGAAGGCTGAAGGGGGATATGACAAAGGTCTATAAAATCACAAAGGGTATGGAGCAAGCAAACAGGGACTGCTGTTCACAGAGTCACAGAATATTAGAACGGGGGGAGGGAGGAATCTGGTGAAATCAGTAGGTGATAAGTTTAAAAGTAATGAGAGAAAAGTTTTTTATGCAACACACAGTTACCTTGTGGAATTCCTTGCCACAAGACAGGACAGGACAGGATACAGGGCTAAATGGGCCACTGGACTACCTAGTATGGCACTTCTTATGTTCTTATGAGACAATGGTTTAAGCATTGTACAATTTCTTTCCCTCAGCAGTAAGAGGAACCAGCTCTGTTGTCTTTTTTTTTTAAGCTTCCCTTCCGTTTCTTGTACAAACTAAGGGATCTGGTGTTCTCCTTGCTGCAACAAAGACTGATCTGAATGTGGGAGTTTCATGGGCTTAACATGAAGCTGAGCTACCATTATATTTATAAAGACTGCAGCTACCAATGGTTTTAGGAAAACAACAGACATTGTACTAGCTAAGTCAAAGTTGATGCCTCTTACTGCTGACCCTGCATGCAGAGTACAGATTCATATTACATCCTCCACCCTTCAAGGTATGCTCTTTTCATGGATCAGCTTGTTCAGAAGAAACAAATACCTGTGAGGCCATGGATGTTTTGTTGACTGGAATCTTTGGATTTCAGCCAAGAATACTTGCATTGGAGCCTCGCTATGCTTTTTAAATCCATTAAGGGTCAGAACAGAAGCCGGCTGTCCAGTACTTATGAACCCTTTGACTCTGAGCCAAAATGTTTATTAGCAAGAGCTCCCTGAAAAAACAATGCTTTGAGTTGAGGGTGATTCTCCTATCTCTGGCAGCTACTGTCCTCCACATGGAGCCTCAAGATGAAGAAACAACTTTCCTCCAGGCAAGCCAAAGGTGCTCCTATGATTATGACACTAACATGATAGCATAGCAAGAGGCACATCACTTTAAAGCCAATTTCTAAGTCATTGCTGACTAAGGTTTGTGCCAGGAAGCTAAAATCCCTAGTGAAAGAAAAAGTAAATACAGCAAAATAATGTGTTAAAGAGTAGTCTAATGAAAAAGCATTGGAAATGATCCCTTCCATTGAATCCAGGCTGGAAAACCCAGTGAGGTTCCTGACCCATCTGTAATCACGATTGAAAGGAACTTCGGTGAGTGCTTTCCCACGCACTCTAAATGCCTGGAGCAGAGAGGGTAAAATGGAGTGGAGAGGTATGCCCAGCTGGCATATGATACATTGTTAATGCACTCCATCCCACAGGGCAACTCCCTACCTATGCCCAGAAACCCTGACCTCCTACCCCTGAAACAGAACTAATATTAAGCTGGCAATACCCATTAAGAAACTCTTGATCAGTAAAATATGCCTTTCAAAAGCTCACCAGTCAAGTTTATTTCATCTGCATAAAAGGATTGCTTCTGATGTACAATGAAACGTGAAAAAAAATCTCCTTCAGTTTGCTGGATTTAAAACTGTTAAGAAACAAAATGCTTTGAGCTAAGATACAAACCAATAATAACATTCAGAAACCTAGCTATATAATGCCAGTGTGAATAAAATACCATGTTTTATTAGTGATAATGAAAAGGTAATTTTGGTTGGCAATGCCAGCTCAAGTAGGGAGCGTGGCGTTTTCATTTATGAGCAGCAGCCTCAGAACACAGATTAAACATTAAGTAAATACTTTGAAAATCATCTTGTGCCTGACATTACCAAAGAGGAAAATGAAGCAAATGTGGATGGTCTAAGACATTCACCTTCTTTGCTAATATGTTAGTATTTATTTTATCTACAAGTATTCTTTACTCCACTTGTTCTTGCAATCTGCCTTGTTTTACATTAAAGAAGTACGAGTCAAATCTGAAATATGAGACAGTGCTTAGAAAGCCCTGACAACAATGACATTCAATATAAATTAAAGATTTAAAATAAGGGGAAATGTTTTAAAGTATACAATAAACTAAGAAACAATTTACAGGCTGAGAAGCATCAAGACTTTAAAGCGGAATTTGAGATCGTTGCTCAGCTACAACAGTATAAAAATGTATCCCTCCTTTCAGTACTCCCCTTGGTCCCAAGCCACTTAAGGCACCAAGCCTAGCCAGACCTGCAAGATGTCCCAACTGCTCAAAGGGATTACTGTATTTGCCTGAATCCAAGCTAACTTTGAATTTAAGATGACCCCGCCCCCGAATAAGACTCTTGAATGGGAAGTTGTAATAAATTCGTAAGATTTCCATGCCTAGAATTTGATGATTGAAGGGTTGTCTTAAATTCACACGTGCTCCTCTCCGTTACTGCAGGGGAGAAAGCAGCAGCAAGGGGGCAGGTGGTGGAAGGGGGAGTCAAGCAGCTTAATGCCCATCCTTTGTTCCCCTTACCAACTGCCTCTCCCTATGCCCTACAGCACCTACCTTCCTGCTGCCAGTTACCTTCAGTCATGGTTATCTGATCTCTGCTGGCCACGCAGCAGTAGCTGCAGTGGTAGCAGCTGGAGCTGGGACCAGAGCTGCTGCCACCATAACCAATGAGGCTGAAGCTAAACCCATGACAGGTGGTCAATAGTGGCAAGGGACCAAAGCTGCAGCTTTAACTCTGATCCTGAGCCTGCCCCAAACCTTATACTTGGGGGAGATTCCCCCCTCCCCACCCCATGTTGAATGGCTGGGAGGAAACACTACTTGTCTCAGATTCAACTAAGGAAGATACTTGGCTAAGAATCCTTATTTCTTATAACTGAATGCAATATACTGAAGTCCTACAAGATATAGCAGTTGTCTGTGCAATAGTCCTTATACATCAGTAAAGAAAATGTGCAGAAAAATGCCTGCAGTCATGAGCGAAACAGCCAGCAGTTGTAACCAACACTCTTCATATCTGGAACGAAGTACTGAATCATACCAGACAATGGCAAAAACCTCTCTTACCACAAGTTTATTACTTCATCAGAAGCAAGATATACCCACTTGGAAGGAGATAAAAATAGAGCACTACTTACAGCAATTATTCTCCAATAATGGCTTGCTCTTATTCAGGTTACTACAAAAACAATTCTAACAAATTGCTTGAGTTGAGCCTGGAGTATATGTGCTGAAATGCTGCTTTCAGCACAAAAAACAGACGATTTCCCTTTATCATCAGAGGTCCCCAAATTAACTCTCAATCATTACATTTTGATTGACCATTTCTATGACCATCTATAATAAAATACATTACATGTGTGCTATTTGTAGTTAAAGATATGACCATGTACTTTACCTGCCATTCATTACCTCAGTCCCATCTTATCCAAAACTGACTTTCCAGAAAGTGTTCTTTCCATAAATCACTATTTACTAAAGAAACATTCCCACTCTCCTCCCCTTAAAAATTAAAAAATGCACAGAGGCCTATGACATCCATAAAATAATCCCAAATTACTGATAGGTTTAAACATCAAGTGGAGTGCCCCAAGGGTTGGTCCTAGGGCTGTTTTTGTTCAAAATCTTCATAAATGATTTGGAAGATGGGATGGATTGCACCCTCAGCAAACTTGCAGGTGACACCAAGCTGGAGGGTGTAGCAGATACACTGGAAGGTATGGCTAAGATTCAGAGAGACCTAGACAAATTGGAGGACTGGGCCAAAAGAAATCTCATGAGGTTCACCAAGGACAAGTGCAAAGTTCTGCACTTGGGACAGAAGAATACCTACAGGCTGGGGACTGACTTGGTTAAGCAGCAGCTCTGCAGAAAAGGGATCTGGGGTTTACAGTGGACAATAAGCCAGATATGAGTCAGCCGCATGCCCTTGTTGCCAGGAAGGCTAATGGCACCCTGGGCTACATTAGTAGGACACCTGCCAACGGATCGAGGGAAGTAATTATTCCGCTCTATTCGGCACTAAGGAGGCCACATCCGGAGTCCTGTGTCCAGTTGTGGGCCCCCCACTACAGAAAGCATGTGGACAAGTTGGAGAGTCCAGCAGAGGGCAACAAAAATGGTTCGGGGGCTGGAGGACAGAACTTGTGAGGAGAGGCTGAGGGAACTGGGCTTATTTAGTTTGGAGAAGAGAAGAATGAGAGGGGATTTGATAGCAGCCTTCAACTACCTGAAGTGTGGATCCAGAGAGAATGGAGCTGGGCTGTTCTCAGTGGTGAGAGATGACAGAACAAGTCCTCACAAGAGCAATGGGCTCAAGTTGCAGTAAGGGAGATTTATGTTGGATATTAGGAAAAGCTTGCTCACTAGGAGGGTGGTGAAGCACTGGAACAAGTTACCTAGAGAATCTCCATCCTTGGAGGTTTTTAAGGCCTGGCTTGACAAAGCCTTGGCTGGGATGATGTAGTTGAGGCTGGTGCTGCTTTGAGCAGGGGGTTGGACTAGATGCGACTTTCTGAGGTCCCTTCCAGCCCTCCTTGTCTGCGATTCTACCTGTATTTTGCACCTTAAAGCTGAGCAAGGGGAGCATTCGGAGATCTCCACAGCACATGCTTCTAGAGATGGACAGTTTTGAGGTAGGAATTAAGTTATAATGTGTGTGTCTGAAGTTTTTTTTGTCATTTGAAAGGTTTAAAAAAATCTGTCCCACATCAAGCTGTGGGAGTGATGGCACCAAAGGACTTCAGGGAGATGGATGAAGAAGGCTGGGTTCTGTAGATAGCCAAGAGGAATGCCCTCTCACTCAGTACAGAAAATGGACAGTGTGGATTGAATGAAGCTGGATGCACAGCATCTTGCCTCATTCAGCAGCAGTAGTATGGAACCACTTGGTGACCCCCCCCGGGAAAATACTGAAAAGCCGTTTCACAACGCACAATGTAATCTGCATGCTAACTGAACCAGTGCTTGTGAGTTAAGAAGAATTTGTCCACACTTTCTTGACCCTACTATTTCTAATCCCTCACTTGTCAAAATGACTTTGTTAGGCTGTGTTCCCTTGCCCATGAAATAGGAATAAATATATTTCTCTCACTTTAAAGCATTTTGAGATCTAATTAAAAGCTTTATAACATTTAGGAATCTCTCTCCTACTTGACTGGACACATGACTCACCTCATGGGCTAACACTATCATCCTTGGCAGTGTTATAGTCTCACCCTACAGACTTCCATGTCTGCTTTCAAGCTTCAAACTGTCACAACCCAAAGGGTGTGATTTTTGTTTTTGTGCGCTTCGGCACTGCTAAATTGTTCCCGCTAAATTATCGCTTCCTTGCACGGTGGAGTTTTCTGCTGCAAAAGAGACCCCTGGTGCAAGGGAGAATTTCCCGCCAATTTGAAGCTTTCTTTGCAGGGTGCATTTCTTTGTTGCAGCACAGAAATGCTCGTTGCAAAGAGTTCCCGCCATTTGTATGCTAATTCGAGTCCCATTATTGGCCAGTTCTAAATTATTCACACGTAGCGGCTAGTGATTGGCTTGCTAGCCGTAGAAAAGGCTTGAGTGGTTTCCGCCCAAGTTGGAGGACTCCACGAACAAGGGAGGAGGAGACTTCATGCTGTGTGAAGATCTCTAAGCGCTGTGGATCCTTACGGACCCAGTGCATTTCAAGCAGGCAACGGAGGTCTGATCAACCTCTAGCCTCTCCCCGTCGCCGAGCGCAGTCCAGACGTATCCCTTTCCGCGTGCAAAAGAACCGGACCACGGAGCCTAGCAAACTTCGTGTGGAGCAGAAGGACCCACGGAGCCTAGCAAACTTTGTGTGAATCCTTGACCGATCTCAGAGCTCTTCTACCCGGGTTCGAGTCCTGCAGGTTTATTTTCCCGTCGCCGAAACCCATTGCAACGTACCCTCGTATTTTTCATCTTCCCGTCGCCGGAACCCTTTGCGACGTACCCTCGTGCCCTGCAGGTTCGAGTTTTGTTTTCTTTTCTGTCTGTAACTGCAACTCAAGCAAGTTTTCCAGCCTGCACCACTGCCATCTCGGTGTAAGTAAACAATCTTTAAAACTACCGCTACACATTCGTGCCTAATTCCAGCTCGACGGCCTTCCCTCTCCGCCCCGGCGTGCCTGGGCTGCTGGCCACAGCCCGCGTGCAGCACGGAAAAGGGCTCGGGTCGCTCCCGGCCTGCACACAAACCTGGATCACCTGACCATAACCAAAACAGTGGTTTCTTTGGGCTTTCCTTCAACAACACTTATTTTTTGATCTCTCACTAACAGACTCCCTTCTCAGAACTACTATTCTACTCGGAGAAACACCTTTACAACAACAACACATCCAAGCATAATTTAAATGCTGTCATAGTAACAAGAAGGTAAATCGACACCCTTAACTTCTATCACCTAATTGTGATAACATACTCTGTCAGCTAAGAAGTGTAAGGGTCTACAACCTGGGAGACATTTAAGTTTTACCCAAACTCGGTATTTGCAAAGAAAATACTATTTGTTTGCTTAAGGTACTGGTCTCTTGCCACTACTACAAGTCTATCTACTTACTGAATACAATGTTTCCTCACAATGGGAAGCCTGCATCACTAAAGACTGAGGAAAGCTTTGCATCAGCTAAGCTTTGCGATCATCCAGGACAAGCTCGCTGAAGATTTTGGAAACACTATAATAAAGGCAAAGAAACTTCCTAGTCTCCCGCACAACTATTCTGTAAGATGTCAAAAAAAATCTGAAGATAAACTGTTGCTTTAGAAGAGATTTCTGTCACCAACACTATCAGCCTTCTTGCATCCATTCCACAATATCTGGAAAGATGTTTTCAGTGAACCGGATACCTTGGATTCACCGTATCACTTATTCTTCTTCAGTCCTCAACTGTGCCTTCCGAGATCTCTAATGCATCAGCAGCCTTGATTTCCTGTCTGTAATGAGTCACCATGCCCTGCACTGACTAAATGATTCCCTTAATTCTACACACCCTCCCTCAGCTTCTTTGGAAAACTTCCCCACTGCACCAGCATCATTTTGATCTGAAAACATGGCCTAGACCTAATGCAGAAGAGGAAAACAAGTGAGTGGAAAGTTATGTAAGAAACTGAAAGACCAAATAAGCTAAAATGGTTTGGATTCTGTTAGCTCTGAAATTTTCTATTTTTTTCTACAAATAGAGAATGCTCTATTAATTTATAAGCTTTTCACTAGCAATCACTACTACAGTATGAGTATTTATAGTACAACCCACTGCCATGTCACATGTTTCAATTTAGTTGCTCAAGCTAGGTTAGACAAATTTCAACTATGTTTAAAAACAACTTACCGCACAGGAAAAAAACAGCAATAACTGCTTTACAAAAGCAAATATTGTCACTAAATAACAAGCTGTACACTCTGGCAAAAAAAGGCTACTGCAAAATTAATTTTACAAAATGAGAAACAATCCTGTCAGTATGTCGTACATCATTAATACCAGTGTAGCTTCTCTTGTCAAAAAAGGATTAAAAAAAATATCAGTTTGCTTCCGAGAAATACATGCATAGAAAGAAGCAAGAATTTATACCAAATGTTTAAAGCTCATGGCGAAGAACATTTAGTTTTTTACACTTATAAAAAAGGATCTACAAGAACCAGAGGGTAAAAGGGAAAAAAAAAAATCACAAGCTGATAAGTATTTGATAACATATTAAAAAGCTTCTACCTACTCACAGTTCAAAGCAGGAAGAAAGTAATGAAAGAACAAAGAAAAAACAGATGTGGAATAGAAAATTAGGAGCACATAAAAGGAAGAGTGTAACATAGTCTAAGGGTAGCTTTACTAACTGTATTTTGTCACTATATTTTCACCTCAGTTGCAGAAATTGCAATTTCTTCAATATTACACCCTCTCAAAAGTTAAAAAAAAAACTAGCAAGAATTGCCAAAAACTTAATTTATACAAGACTTCTGAAATCTGCAGTTAAAATGATCAAGACAGGGATCTTTAAGATTTTGAATACAACAGTGCCCTGTAACATCTGCTATACAATACAAGTCCAGTACATTCTTTTCTGAATGCTTTAGGGAGGCAAAATATTTAGCTTATGATCCTGCAATTAGCATGCATAACTGCTTAGATTCACTGAAATATGTGGTAAGATGCGTATAGTACAAACTGCCCTGGAACCAAAAATCCTCAACCTGGAGGAACAGAAAGGAACAGAAAGGAGTGAAAGAAAGAAAAAAAAAAAAGCTGGCCCTTGCTTGGTTTTCTGGGGATCTGTATGACGCCTTGTTACCTGTTCAAGTGAAACTATGTTACGCAGGCCACCTAACTGGAGCCTTCACTGAGGCCAGTGTTAATGTTTCCTAAGATGCTTCCAAAAAGCTGAAAGAGACAGGAATTATGTATCTAGAAATGTTTCTAAAAGGAAGAGAACACTCTTCAACATGAAAGCCCATTAATTAGTTAGTAAGCCAATGCAGCTTCACAGTCTGATCAAATCGCCCACCCTTTTCCAAAAAAAAGCATCTGTTCTATACCTGTGAAGTCGACATGCGAGAGGTATCTTGTCGGCCTGTTAAGTCGGATGAAGAGATATTGACAGGGGCACCACGATGCAATCTCATACTCACTTTCCTTTCTCGCTCCATTCCAGACACTGGACGAGGAGAGGTGTTAGCTGTGAAAAAAAGTGTCAGAATTCTTGAAATGCACAAATAGACAGCATTAAAAAGTGGTCACTTACCCAAAATAATGCAGATTCTTCTACAGAAGAATTATATTGCCTCTAGAAAAACAGACTGTGGAGGTCATGCGCCTAATAAGACAGCCACAGGACCTTTTTAAATAGTAACTATCAATTAATGGACTAGAATTTCTTCCAGACCTCTGCTGAGCATGTTGAGGATCTGGACCCTCAAATGCAAAAGGTCAGGAAGTTTCCAGCCCGGAAAACACAGCTATGTAAAGACTTTGTTTTAATAAAAGGTGTCATGGGGAAAAGGCAAACTTGTAGGTCCCTTTTGTAGAGAGACAGTAAATAGAAACAGCAGCTAATTCAACTGTGTACTCAGTGATCACACTGAAGGGAGAAGGAAAATGTTTAAGACAGGTTGAACACACAAAAAAACAAACAAACACACTGAAAACTTTTACTTTAGGTAAATCTTTTAAAACTTATTCTATTTAGCAAATGAGTCTAACAGGATCTCCTTGATCCCTTCAGATACATAAACATGTCCAGCCTGGAAATCCATTGGCTATCCTGTCAAGTAAAGAGACTAGGGGTCTAGATGCTGGTTTCCTGAGGCAACAAGCATGTCTTTCACAATGGGGTAGGAAGTAAACAAATGATCTTTAAAGAGATCCAGAAACTGGGATTTAACCAGATGTGCCATGTTCAGGCTGACATGACTAAGATCATTCTGGGTTTCTTCTGCCAAACCTCCAATACTCCAAGGAAGAGTAGAAAGGGAAGTGAGATGTAGAAGTAGCAATCTCCTTTCAGTCTAAATAAAAAGATGTCTGCATACACACAATGGATCTCTGCCTGCTGAGGATACCAACTTAGGTTGTCCATTTTTTAAATGCATCTATCACAATTAGATCAGATATGTTTTGAATTGACTATTCCCACAGACTGATCACCACTTCACAAAGTAGCATAATTACACCACAGATCAACGGAAGATAGATTTATGAGGCACAGCCAACCAAATGGTCCTTGACTCCAGCAAATGTGTGAAGATACTATTTCTAAGGCTCTCAGAGGGCACAGATAAATCCAGTGCCACCAGCCAGATCTGCCATTTTGCCCACCCCTGTTCTAAGGCCATCCTAGTTAAACCGTTGGTAAGTATTTATCATAAATTCTTCACTTAACTGGGGAGAGGGTCTTTACAATCAACCCCTTTCATTAACATATAGCCCATCAGGTTGTGGATTGATAAGTGTCATTAATCATTGTATATCTATGATTGTAAACCTGGAGGAAGTGCGGAATAATGGGCCTAAGATGTTGGAAAGCCTGAGCAAGAGCTCAGGGTTACTGGGTCTGGTCTACATCTATCCTCCCACGCTTAAGTATTTTTTTTTAATTATTATTATTTCTACTGCCTGATCTGGATGCTAGTAAAGTTATGTTTAGCTTTTTCATAAAAAGATTCTCTCGAAAGAAGACAGGTGTGCTCCCTCTTTATTCCAAGGCCCCACCCAACAGAGCAGGTTCCCTTTATCCCAATATGGGAATAGAGACATTCCATACAATAATAGTACACAAAACAAACGCTGACCTAGAGGAAGCAGATTACATCTGTAACTTACAATTATGAATGTTAGTGACCTATTATTCATTTGTAGAGCTTCTTGCTACAGGATGCTGATAGGGCCAAATACTTCACATTATTCAAGAAGGGACTGAGCATTTATAGGGGTAAGAATGATATCCAGAGTCATGGGCAATACAGTTAGGAAGAGATATAGGTGCAAAGAAAAATAATTCACGTTTCAGGGTCTGACCCAAGTTCCAATGAATGAGGAATTTGAATGAGACCTTTTTTTGCTTTTTTTTTTTTTTAGGGGTGGGAAAATGGGGCAATTATCTCATATCTGTCATATCCGCTGAATCCCCCTGATCCTTTCTATGAAGCATTTGGTACTGGATCATAGTTTGGGACAAGATAATGGACCAGGCAGACCACAATTCTTGTCCAGTATTTCACTTCCTACATCCTTAATTCCAAGCAAGGCCCAATGTGACCTAGAAGCTTCCAAAATATAACGAATAACATTATTATACACACATAGACACACACACTTTTTATTTTTTATAGATATATTTCAGCTTAAAGTTGACAATTACACTTGTAAGCCTGACACACAGAAAACAAGCAGCTGGTTCTAGCAGCACCTAGAACCCGAAAGTTCTGCACTGGCCTCAAACTGATGGTAAAGAAGGCTCAATGGGGCTAATGCCACAAAAGAAACTGATTCCTGATCAGAATAACCAAAAGCTGGTATGAAACTAAGTTAGTCACACATGAGAAGGTCACACGTGTCTTTGGTGGCTATTTCAGCATGACACAGTGCTTTGCAATTTTATTTGCTTGTGACTATGGTGAGGTGCAATAAAAGATTAAAATCTCTAATATCAATAACCAGACAGTCATTTAAGCCTTTAACAGGGCTAAAAACAGATCAGTCCTATCAGTCCTTATGTTATCTCTCACATAAAATAATAAAAAATAATCATTCTATTAAAAAGGCAAAAATTACACTAAAACCACTATTAGGGAAATGCTCTATTTTTTTACAAGTTTGAAATTGGGACTCAACAAAACACTTATACAACTGATTTCAATGCCCTAAGAATATGTAAGTTTCCCTGGGAAAAAAAAAGATGGGGGAGAGGGGTAGGCAGAAATGTTGAAAAATATGCAGTTAAACGCAGTAAGAAATTCTGACTCAAGATCAAATCAGATTGGCCTGTAGCATGACTAGCACAGTGCACAGCAGAAAATAAAAACCTGGTTTGGTTATTTAGAAAAAAGCATTTACAAAAAATGTGTAAAATCTCTCTGGTTCTGTTTATTCACTCAAGCTGATTTAAAAAAAAATGGCCAAGTGCTACATTTCAATTTCCAATAACCAGGAAGCAGCGGAGCAACAGAACAGAGGAATCTCCCAAACCTGCTTTTTTTGCCATGAAGTTTATTACTTACCAGTATGTGAGGTTGGAGTAAGAGGAGTGGGAGGAGCCACATCTTGCGTTCCTCTCAGCCTACCAGAAGCTGTGGAAGGTAAGCCACGAACTGCTGGATTTCGTGCATGTCTCATTCTTTCCTCTCGTTCCCTTCGCTCCCGTTCAGCATCCTCAGCAGCTCTGCTTGCACCCTAGGGCATGAGACGAGTAAGCCACAAGAGAAACTACTAAGCTTATTACTGCTGTCTCACATACTAGTGCAAGAGCAGTAATTCTCAACCATAGTGTTGAGGCACACCTTGGGAGCCTTTCAAGGGTGATGCAGAGTACCCTTAATGTTAACACTTAAATGTGCAAATACAATACACAAGATAAACCCCCCCAGAGACTTCAGATATAAATTCATAGTTCTAAAAACACTCTGCCCTTCTGTGATCTGAGCAATCTGCAACAGAAGAATTGTTATATTAAATTTTTCTATAGTAAAAAAAAAAAAAAGTGCAAAACTAAGAGCTGGCATCTTCTGAGGGGTGCGTTAAATTGAATGAGGTTAAGCAGCACTGTGCTAGAGCCTAAGAGTGCCTATAAATGAGTGTGGAGGCTGCTCTGATGTGCTACAATTCTAGTGTGTCAGAGCATGGCAATTGCTGTGCTCCAGCAGTCTCCTGAGTCTCATGCATCAGTGTCCCTCCCTGTGCTTAAAAATGGCAGGAGGGGCACTTGAACAAAAGCTTGTTCAATGAGCTTTAGTAAGAATGGCGGCAGAGGCACTTGAAAACACAGGGACAGTGATACAGGAGATGCAGCAGCACTTTAATAGAGCGGCTCTTGGAGCCTCTGTAAATAAAGCGCTGCCCCCCCCCCCCCCCTCAGAGCACATGTAAAAGTGCCCTAAGAGCTCTTCTGAGTGTAAAATAAGATCAGTTATTTTGTTATAGGTTTTCTAAAGTTTCATTAAAACAAAAAAGTGTTTAAAATGAATCTGATGTTGTGTTAATAAAGACTTGGAAATGTTAATAACATGCAAATCTCGGTTATCTACCATCATCATGGCACATGGGTAACACAATTTTAAAAATGACTATCGCTCTCTTCCAAGAGACTCATACATTGACTACATAGCCTTGGGACTGGCTTTGAATAAAAATGATCATCTAAATAATTAAGCTAGATGTTTTTTGTATAGCAGATTCTGAATGATGTGTATATCTGGGTGGTTCACAACCATCCTGGTTTGCAGACGATTGCCAAATTAAAGATGAGCTGCTTAGCTGGTGCAACAGCTTTTGTTTCAAAGGGCACTGCTCTGATCAGCTGGAGCTCACCAGTTGTCCCACACAGCTGTTTGCTGTATCCAGGTAAGGTCCCAGATAGTTTGCAAACACGCATCCTTGTAGGGGGTTCAATATTTGGATTCACTCTAGCAGATCACAAGAGGTGGAAGTTTCATAGGAGAAGGCACTTTAAAGAATTTCCTTCCCTCTGAAGAATATTACAAGAATATTACAATCTAGCTGACCTTAGCCACTGCAGACTGGACAGTGTGGGAGAGCAAGTTCTAGATCACCAGTTCCCTAGTGATTCAAGGCTCATAGGAATCAGCACCTGAAGTTGCACTGGAAAGCTATCCCATACCGTGGATCTCTGGTGTAATATGCTTTTAGCAAATAACTGCTCAAGTACTTTGTTCTGCATGCCCTGGATCTGCTGGATGCTTATGTATAAAACTGGAAAGTAAAAAGCATTGCAATAATCTAGTTTTGAACCAAAAAGCACAGAATACACGTAGGGTGGTATCTGACAAACAGTTAGTTCAAACTGTTGCCAACTGCACAAATATCCAGGAGTTCACACTGACTGAGCAATTGAGATTCTCTCTGATAGCTGAGCTAGTCACAACTTTGGATCCCCTTGAACCTATACCAATTCTTTCTTCTCCACTGCATCAACTTTTGTTACTTTGTATAAAACTTTATTCCACACCTTTTGTTCTTGTAGCTACTACCAAGGGCATGTGAGGCTTTGGATACATATTAGCGGCAATTCCCTGGTTCTCTACTTTGCTCAAGAGCGTATTTATAAATCATTTTATTTTGAACATCGTCTCCTATGCGTACAATCTCATTTTTGAGCTGATCTACAAGGCCACTATTCTCTCTGCAGTTAAATTCTTTCTACAAGTTCTGCTTGTTAAAGGGTACCTAAATAAACTAGCAGGCCAAAAATCTTCAGCTTATTTACTACACTTGCACATTAACACTTTTTGTGTTGAAGGATGAGAGGAAGGAACAGAAGAATCCAGAACTCGGAACCACAAGAATTACTCTGAGCAAAACCCCTGACAGTTGAATAGTGAAGGATAATTTATTTAGTGCATCATGCTTAAAGCATAATTGCATGACAAGACAAATGCCAATCACTGCCCTCCCCTAAACTCCTCGATCACTTGACTTGTGTTTTACCCTTCCTTGTTTTTTTTTAAACTATCAGCTTTTTCAGTACAAGATCTGTGGCTTTCTATACAAGGGAAGGCACCCAGGACAGGGGCCAATGCAATAGGAAGATGAATAGTTAATTGCTTTCGTTAATGTTCTATAAATTGAGTTAGTTTGCATTCTCTGAAGCGAAGCAAGTTTTTCCATAAACTACTGTTGATCTCAGATCCTTCATATCATTAAAATTAAAGAACTTGGGATGGGCAGCAACAAGGTCAGAAATTTTAAAATTTCAGTCAGAAGTAGTTTCCATGCTTTGAGAAATTACTACTATTTTGAAATGTCTTCTTTTCCTGGGCCACCTAGTCCAATTATGAGATCTCACTTTATTTTAGCACAATGTTTGCTAGTAATCAGTAATCTCAGGGAATAGTGACAAAAATGGTTTTCTATTCAAAAAAATTTCACTCATCAATTGAAAAATGTTTACAAAAGCATTCATAAATGGGGAATTTTGGCTTGTATGATATGTGCGGGTGGATTTGGACATTTCACTTTTCTTCAAATGCCATCCCTGCTGTACTACAAAACAGAAGAGGCAACATAACATCTGCTTTTGTAGAGTTTCAGCCTGTGCTCAGATACCAAAGGCTGGACACTAAAAAAAATGTAATTTCACATGCTAGGACTTCTAGGAACTGTGTCTAAAATAAACAACACAAAGAAACCCCAAACTAAGTTTGAAAAATAGAATGGCTGAACATTTCTAACAACTTTCTTGATTAATTGAGCAATGAGATCTACTTACAAATTTGAGCATATTCCAGTCAAATACATAGTCATAGGAGAAGCCTTGCCGGTGGAACAGGTTTCTGAATAATTGTCTTAGATAGGAATAATCTGGCTTGTCATCAAAACGCAAAGAACGGCAGAAATTCAGGTATGTAGCAAACTCAGCTGTAATAAGAGAAATCTCACTTACCAGTGTCACACGTACTATTATAAAGGGCTGTTTCAAAATTAGCATGCTGTTTTCTACCATACTTACAGCATTTTGTTTTAAATATAATCAGCATCTTCCCCAACAATTCCTTCAGACTCAAACTACCAAAACGCAACAGTGCAATTTCAGTACACCAAACATTTACCCTCTCTGCCTTGAGGCAACTACAATATTTAAATGGTCATGTCTACAGAAATCGAGGCACTTAAAAAGCAGACATATTTTTGTTCTGAATCATAAATATCTCAGAATCTTCTGCATGCAAGGAACAATGGCCAAAGCCAAAACATGGGTATTCAGTGGAGACAAGCCCCACCTATCAAAACATGGGCAAAAAAGGACTTTTATGAGACCTGGTATCTCATTACCCTCTCAAAATAGATAAAAAACCGACGTGGGAGTAGCAGAGAAGACCTGATATTAGAATCTCTACTGAAATAGTTAGGGATTGGAGAGGAAAACCCTATAGTAAGCAGTAAGGAAAGAAGAAAAGAAAAAGGAATATATATATTATCGTTCATAGCTTCAGAATGTATTTCAATAGCTTTTCTCAGAGAAGGTGCAATGTCCTTTTCCTGTAATTATTCATTTTAGTATTGGACATATATATGTGCCAGTTTAATGACAAAATACAGTACAGCTAGGGGTCTACCAAACTCGAGGAGGCTGCTAGCAGATTTTGCAGGATAGACAGCCATTTTTGTGCCTCCCATTTACTTCCACACCAAAGCCCCTGATTGGCCAAGAGGCCCCTATAGTCCTGCCCCTCCCCGCAGATTGCCAGATGGCCCCAGACAGCCGCTTGCTTAATAACGTGTCAATTAATGGCTTCCACAGGGTTAATCTCCTGATTAAGGCCGCAGAAACCATTTATTGACGCATTAAGCTATCTGAGCATTTAATTAAGGTCTAAAATGAAATATCTTGTTAAAGTAAAGCAATGCACAACATGAATTGCAAGTAATGCAACAATAGACACTTTAATAACTAATGCCAACTATATATAATTTATTAAAGGACATTATGAAACGGAGTTTACTAAAACTGACTGCTAAAACTTGAGACAGGCAGTTCATGCTATGTATTAGAAGTGAGCATGCTACATCCAGCCACAGTCTCTGGAGACCTTCTCTGTGAAGCAAACACTTGTCCATACACTGAGATGGCATGCTCAGCATCCACTGAGTTCACTGGAATGGTGAGGCAGTGTCTTGCCAGAGCATAAAGATGTGGAAACCGGTTGCAGACAGAGTCCTGAACACAGGCACGGACACAGGCATCTGGCACTCTTTGACTAAGTTCATGTAGGCAGCACGTTCATGGACATGGTCATGCTCTTTCCCCCATCCCAGGACTGCTATCAGTAGCTGAGGGTCAAAACTCAACAAAGGCACCTGGTTGAGGTCCAAATTGCAAAAAGCCCCAAGGAAGGTAGCAGCTGGCTATCTGAACTGCAGTGGCAGTGACGGATTGTACATACAGTACTAGGTCAGCTTCAAAACTATTGCCTGGAACAGCTACCTTCTGCACTTGTCTCCACCACGTCAGCTTGACGGTTCCTGCAATGCCTTGTCTTGAACCCAAATTATCAAGTCCATCAGCTTGTTGTGTCCATGGTGGATCCCAGCCGGCCAGCCTTCAAACCACGTCAGGAGCTCCATGAACCGGGTGGAATTGTCACCACAAGCATCGCTTGATCTTGAATGTTGCCTCACCCCAAGAGATTGCAAAGCTTGAGCATGCACTGTGTGTTGGGTGTAATTTCCAGCTCCTCATTCTCAAACTGCTGGTAGTGCTGCTTGTGCTTGGTGTGGTAACAGACTGTGTTGAACCAGGAATTCTACCATGTGAGCACAGGCTCTAGTGGCAATGGCACGCGAGTCCCCACTTTAACTGGAGATGGACTCCCTGGACCGAACCTTACAACCTGGACAGTGCTTGGTTTTCTTGAAAGAAAACACCAGGCTCCCCATTCTCAGGGAACTGCATGTGCCAGATGTCACCTACTGGGGGCAGAATGTGTGCATTGCAGGTGATATGAACAGTGTTGAACAGCATTCTTTGGAGTATGCCATTTTGTCAGACAGAAATGCAGTGATCTTGTTAAAGTCTATGCCATAGCTGACAGTTACCTTTATGATGGCTCGGGATATGGTGGAAAAATTGACAAGAGGTGAGATGGACTGGCCGAGTCTGAAACACAGGTAGATCCTGGTCAGTCCAGCTCCCCAGTACAAATAAAAGTGTGCAGCACATAGTTAGGATGAGGGTTGGTGGCTTCATCAGCCACAATGGGGAAGAAATGATACTCTGCCAAGGCAGCATTCATAGACCGTACATGAAAAGCAACTGCTGCAGAATCTTGGCAAAGCTTGTTTGCACACAGAAAACTGCCAGCATTTGGCACTTTTTGGTTCAGGTAGTTCCTTAACTAGGGGTGATCAAGTTTCTCCAGCAGGATGCTGGCCACGGCAAAGGCCTTCACAAGGGAAAAATACTGCCCCTTGCCTTGACAAACTGCTTTCCATGGTCCTTTTAAAATAGGGAAAGCATGGTTGCTTGCCTCTGGTTCTGACCTTCAGCCTCTGCAGCAGCCTTCTTCTTCATGTGTGCCTTGGACTCCAAGTGCTGATCAATGTTGGTTTCCCAGGACACATCCAGAGTTACACTGCAGGAGGTACAGAAGTCTTCCACCATCTGTGCGCAAGGTCCCTGCAGGATACTGTCTTGCACTGTCCACCACCGCAACGTATTTGGTTGTCTTAGAGCAGAGGTTCCCAAATTTCTTACTGTGCTCAGTGATTTTGTCCTTTTTCACAGAGCCTGCTTGAAATCAAAGTTTTCCGCAAAAATTACAAAATAGCAATTTTGGTAGGTCTCTAAGTATAATCTGCAGGTGCCTGAAAATGAACTGGGGGGCATTTGAATTACTGAAGAAACCACATTGCAATTATGTAGCATTTTGATAGATGTCCAGTACTTTGAATGTCTAATAAATGCTCAATTGCCATGCACATGCAAATATCTATACAACAACCATCATATACAGCAGGCATCAGAGCCAGTGTTGTAGTGGAAAATTTGGTTTTCAAATTTTTCACTGCATATTTGCAATCACAATACTGCACTAACCATTTGACATTTTAAAAGCCAAGTAAGGGACATTTTAATGAAATGTATACAGGATGTGGATCAGGAACTTCTAGTCTGTTTCAGAACACAGAATAAGAAAATGGGCAGTGAAACTGAAAAGTGGCAAATTCAAATTAGACAGGAGAAAGTACTCTCTCACACAACTCAAAATTCAAGAACAAAGGTATGCAGGAGGCCAGGATTTCTGTGGGCAATATCTTTTATTGAACCAACTGTATGGTCTGGGAAATAGACAAGCTTTCAAATGCAATGCATTCTTTTTCAGGGCCCTGACCAACAAGACCTGAAGAAGAATGCATTTTATTCAAAAGCTTTTCAAAGTCTATCCCAACCCCAGCAGTCTGATAAAGGATACACCCACCTAAAATGTGCCTTGTACATTTCCACTGCAGTGCCACTAGAGGACAAAACTGGTTCCATTAAGAACTATAAAAGCTAGCTATGGAAAACAAGGATACCCATTGTCAACAAAATTGCAAACAATCTTTGAAAGAGATTATTCTCATTTTTCAGGGCTTAAATTTATTTCCAATTTCTAAGAATTAAGAGGGTACCTAAAATGGGGGGCAGACTAGATATGGGGGACCACATTAATTTCATGCAAGGCTATGGCGCTTTCTTCTGGCACTTGCTATTGTCAGGCACAGGATACAATACCAGATGGCACACAACTCTGGTCCACTATACCACTTTCTACATTCACAAATAAAAGAGTTACTAGTAGTACAAGTGTGTTTCAGAAAGTAATAGCAATTTTGAAATAAAAACATTTTGTGTAAATTTATCATTTACTGGATTTTCCCACTTTTTCTCAGACATACAGTGCAGACAGCCATTTTGCTGTTAGTTTCTGAACCACCCTCATGTATTCACCTATGCAATCCTGACCATTCAAAAATTATAACAGTGCCTGGAGAAAATGCACAGTTCCTTGTTTCTGTTTATAAGTATGATGTACAGTATGCACCCAGGGACCTTACTAAGCTAGTTATCAAATACTGATCACCAGAAAATCTCAGTAATTGCAAAAAATCAAGAAGTTTTATATTATAGATTTCATAGACATTAGGGCTGGAAGGGACCTCGTGGGATCACTGGGTCCAGCCCCCTGCCCAAAGGGCAGGAAGTCAGCTGGGGTCTGATCACCAAGCATCTAAGCATTTCTTAAAGGTATCCAGAGTAGGTGCTTGCACCACTTCTTGGGGGAGTCTATTCCAGACTCTAGAGACTTGGACAGTAAAGATGTTTTTCCTTATGTCCAGTCTAAAACAGTCTTCCAGCAGTTTGTGACCGTTAGACCTCGTCTTCCCCTACTGAACAGACATTCTCCCAGTTCCTGATGCACATCCCTTATATACTTATAGGCTGCCACCAAGTCACCCCTGAGCCTTTGCTTCTCTCCTCGTAAGACCTGTTCCCCTGACCCCTAATTATGCACGTGGCTCTTCTCTGGACTCTCTCAAGCTTCTCCATAAATATTCTAAAGTGTGGAGCTCAGAATTGGATGCAGTGCTCCAGCAGCAGCCTCACCAAGGCCGAGTAAAGCAGGAGGATGATTTCTTGGGTCTTGCTTGAGATGCGACAGTGGATGCAAGCCAGAGTTTTACCTGCTTTGCCAGTTGTGGCATCACATTAGTGGCTCACGTTCATCTTGTGGTCAGATGAAGGAGCAATGAACCAGGGACACAGACAGCTCGCACAAAGCAAGTGCAATGTCCGTGAGCATGAATATTGAACACATCATAAAGTCTGACATGTCTTTTCACCCAAAAAATGACAAAATAACAGCTGAGTTAATCTAGTTTAAACATGCAGCGTGAAGCAATAGACACTACCAATTCAAGGCCGAGAAAGTGTAAAAAGTTTAAAGTTTATAATGATTCTAAGAAAATAACTTACACGGGTATCCTTTACATAAAACCTCAATGGGTGTAGACATTTTCTTTTCGCTGATACGTTCATACTTCTGTCTTTTTGTTGCTGCCTTTAGCCCCTGCCAGGGAAGGGAGCCCAGGTTAAAATACATCAGTACGTAGCCCAAAGACTCCAAATCATCTCTGCGAGATTGCTCTGCAACAGTATAAGAGAATGGACTTGTTAGACTTATTTTTTGATGAAAGGTCAAAAATGCTTATGCAACAAACATCACTGAAAACTCTCTCACACACTCTCTGTAGTTTAAGACGAGTAAATTCATGTTAAATTTCTCAGTCAGATACTAGAAAAAAACCTTATAAACTCTTGTAGTTATTCACCACTCAATTCCTTGAAACTAGAGACGTACCGATACATTGGTAGCCTATCAGATCAGCACCATTAAAAATGACATCAGCTATCAGCTTTGTTTGGCTGTTGCGGCCGATAATGCTTACTGATGATTATGCCTTCTGGCCAGGTCCCGGACACCTGGATTCCCTCTCCCCCATGGGGCTGGGGCCCCCAGATGCCTGGGTTCCCTTGGGAAAAGGCCTGTTTCCCCTTGAGGTGGGCAGCATTCTAGCATGCAAGGGACTGGGGGGTAGCGGGACACAGGAGGTCCATGTCCACATGCGCAGCCGCATGCATGCGTGTAGCCAGGAATACAGCCAGGCAGCGTGGAGAGTAGCTCCTTGCAGGAAGGGAAGGGGGGGGGGGGGGGGCAGATTGAGGCTCCCACAGCGAGGAAGGGAAGAGGGCAGGGTCCCTGGGGCAGGAAGTGGGATGGAGCAACTGGCAGCAAATCGGGGGGGCGGGGCGCGGCAGCAGTGGAGGACAGAATCTCCCTCCCACTGGACGTACCCCCTGGTGGATGCATGTGCCCCGCCCCCCAGATGTGTGCATGGGGTGGATGCGGGCTATGGCTCAGGGCTCTCCACTCTGCTGCCTTTCCCTTGGGAGCTCTGTGCTGGCAATGGGCCCTCTGCTTGTCTGGCAGCAGCAGGGACTGCAAGTTGTGCCTCCTGCTGCTGGGTCGGCATGGGACACACGGCTGGTGTGGGACTCTCAGGGCAACGGCAGCAGGGCAGAGGATCCCCAAGCCCACAGCAGGCAGCCTACATCCACCCTTGTCCAGCTCAGCTCTGCTCAAAAATGTCCCCATGCTTAAACATGGTGGCAGCAGTGCTTGAACTAAAGCTCATTTGACGAGCTTTAGTTCAAGTGATCCAGTCACCATTTTTAAGCGCCTGACACAGGAGGCTGCTGAAGCACAAGAAAAAAAAGGTTTGCGTCAGTACTTTAAAATGCCTTGCATTATTACTAAATATCAGTTATTGGACTGGCATCAGCTAATAAAGTTGGTTAATAATCGGCTATCAGTATCGGCCAAGAAAGTCTTTATCGGTGCACTCCCACTTGAACTATTGGTTCACTGTACCCATCTCCACCAAGAAATGATCTTAAATAAATCACATACCTAGCACCAGATTAACAACAACATGCATTTTCTTTCTAAATCTCTACAAATGAAGATCTGTTAGCTAAAAGGATTTCATATTTATCCAGATTGTATATGTTGTTAGCTGCACCTTCAAAATGACATACATTTTGCTAGAGAGGGCTATCTTTTCCAGCTCACCAATTCCAAGATGAGTATTGATGGATGCATAACGGGCAGTTCCTGTTAAGTTTTTGTTTTCACGATATGGGATGTGCTGGTGAGTTCGAGCATCTCTATATTTCTTGGCTAACCCAAAGTCTATGATGTAGACAAGGTTGCCCTTCTTTCCAAGCCCCATCAGGAAATTATCAGGTTTCACATCTCGGTGGATGAAGTTCTTAGAGTGAATGTATTCAATACGACTTATCTAGATTCAGAGAAAAAAAAAAATCATTCAAGAGGCGCTGAACATGCACTTTTCTTACTGGAAACACTGTCATAAACGAAGATGTCCTTACCTGTTTTATCAGTAGTTTTAAAGGCCTGTACTTTAAAAAAAACAACACCCTATAAGTATAAAAGCTGCATTGCAGAAAAAAGGCTTTGTGTATCATTAACTAGAGTTCTTTGAGATGCATTTGTATTCACATTCTCACGGTGGGGTATATCAAGCCCTGAATTATCATAATTATTTTTTAATCAGAGACTTCAACTGTAGTGGTACTCATAGGCACACTCTAGCTCTGTCTCCCCTCCTGCCTAGCACCAGGGCATGAAAAGCAGCACACACTTTCTGCTCTTCAGTTTCCTCTGAACCACAGCGTCCCAAACTGCATTGATTCAGAGGAAGGGGGAAAGGAAGGAGGTGTATTGTACACATACATGTCCAGACATCTCAAAGAACCCAAGTTTCTGTAAGTAGCTTTGTTATCCCTTTCAACTGATTGTCCAAATCATTACATGTTCTCAAGTTCGGCAATATTAAAGCAGTGGCCAGACAACAAGAGATGGGATTCAGGAGCCCTATAAGCAAACTGCAGCCGCAGAAGCGAACTACTAAGTGTGGTATCTGCCCTAGAGGCTTTGGTCTCTGACTTAACAAATTCTGAGAATTCTCAGTTCTAAGATGGTTATGCAAGGGAAGGCACTGAGACAGTGCTTCAGGAAGAGGCCAGTTTTGCTTTAGTCAGGGAAGGGGAAACAGAGTGCTCCCATCTCTCTGAGGAAAGAAAATGTAACAGGTGGTTGTGACAAAGAGGTGAAAGCATTCTAGGAGGGCGCTGAGCATGATACTGCTGAAAACTCAATCTCCTCCAGGGAACCAGAAGACACTGCTGGGCCCAGTCCCATGGCAATTCTGCAATCTGCTGGCACACGGATGATGCATCTATTAATAGCTGTTGAACAGATTAGCTGGAGTGGTTTCCCCTGGCATCTCTAAACCAACAATGGGAGATCCTAAGGAAGGTAATGAATAGTGGACAGATCACTCCTGTGTCCGCTTCAATGCTTTCCCTCTAAAGCATCCACCCTTGCCACTGTTGGAGATGGGATATCGGGCTAGATGGGCCACTGGTGTTGACCTCATATGCACTTCTTATGTTAAGGAGCATGAGAGCCAAGACGGAGAAGGGAACATTTTCACTGAGCACAAGGCTGCTTAATAAGCTTCTCTCAAAGGCTGCCAGCTTTGGAGAAAGTGTGAAAGCTAGTTCTACAAGAGGAAAGGGGGATAAAATCCTTTTCTTATTCACAGAAGAGCAGGACTTCCCATCTCAGCATTCCTTCTGCAGTTAGCATGCAATGCCAGAACGTTCAATTCTGAGGGTGCTGTTAGAGGTTACCTTTAAAGCATTTCAAATCTATAGTGTGGTATGCTGTCAAAGACGTAGAACAGTTTCAGAGCAACTACAGTTCCAGGCGGCTTAATGCATGGGTCGGCAACCCCTGGCACGCTACGGCCAGCCCCGGCTCGAGGTAGCTGCTGCCAGCGACAGAGCCCGGGCTGCTCCCAGCAGGGCTTGCAGCGTCCCAGCTGCCTGATGGGAGCAGCCCGGGACCCCAGCTGGCAACATATCCCCAGAGCCAGGAGTCTCCAAACAGCTGTGCCGGGCTCTGGCATCAGCCTGTGCAGGTGCACCTTGGAGTGGGCGGTGGGGGAGGGGCCTGAGGCAGCACAGCCCTGGTCTCTCCCCTGCTCCCCGCACGGAGGTGATGAGCCCAGAGCAGCTGTTTGGAGCCAGCCCGGGCTCTAGGCAGCTGCAGCAAGCAGCAGGCAGGCTGCAAACAGCTGCACTCGGCTGCACTGCTCTGACATCAGCTCCGTGCTGGCAGCGACTGCATGTACACCTTGGGGCGGGCTGCACTGCCCCACTGTCTGCCCCAAAGTGCACACGCAGAGGCCGCCAGCATGGAGCTGATGCCGGGCTTTGGGTGGGGGGCAATGGGCAGTAGGGTACTAGGGCTGGGGGGCATGGGGCGGCAGGGCTGGGGGGCAGGGGCACAAGCAGGGCATTCTGCCATGTACCCCTTGCCCTCGTTTTGTTTTTCTGCCATGCCGGCACTCCGGCACCTTCTGAGGTAGGCATCATGGTGTTCTGTGGCACTCCGGCCAAAAAACGTTTCCTACCCTGGCTTAATGTTATCTCAGACCTGCACAACCATGACTTGCTGCCAGAGGGCCCGGTGAGCAGGGGTGTGGACAGGAGCCAGGACTCTCTCTTCTCTGGAGTGGGAGAGGAGGGAGAAGGGTGGCATGTAGCTTGGAGGGGGAGAAATCATGTGGCTTCCCTCATAGCACCCACCAGGAGTCCTGGGTGGGAGGGGAAAAGTTGGGGGTGGGGAGTGGATATGTTTGAAATGAGGAAGAGAGAAAGGAGTGAAACAAACAAACAAGCAAGCAAAATATTGCACATATTTCCCTGAATTGGCATTGGGTGGAGGCATGGGCAGTTGGGTGAGCACTTACAGCAGGGCAGAGTTAAGACCCAGCAGGCTCACTGCATGCATACTACATTAGGGCAGAGCTGAGACCCAGTGAGCTTGCTGAATGGGTTGGGTAAAGGGGGTGCTGACAGAGCACATTCAAATGAATAGGACAGTGGTCATCAACCAGGGGTCTATGTACCCCTGGGGGTACTTGAGAAGGCCCCAGGGGGTATGCGGCAGAGGTGGGGAACAGCAGAAGCACTTCCAGTTTCACCGCTGCACACAGGGACCCCTCCCCTCCAGCCTGTCTTCTGGACTCCAGGGGATCCCCTCCCACCACCCTGCTTGTCCACCGGCCAGGGGACTCCCTGCTTCTCGACCAACTGCCAGGGGTACACCAACCAAAAGAGGTTGAAAACCCCTGGAATAAGGGTTCTGTTTAAGTGAATGCCATGGCAGTGAGGAATCTGAGCTATGGTGCAGTGGCTGGCAGCAGTGGAGAGGTAGATGGCTGCCCAACACTACCTGCCAATTGCCCATACTCATTAGTGGCTAATTGGCTTTAACTGTTCACCTTGTACCAACAGCCAGCCAGCTGAGTGCCCAGATGAGCAAGCAGCAAACTGGTGACCTGCACCTAGGTGCTCAGAGTGGTCAGGGTGTGCTGCAGCTTCATTCCCTGGAGGTGGGAGGGGATGTTGGCTTGGGGCCAGCACCACACCCCTGGGCAGTAGGGTTTAGGAGGACTGAAAGTTGGCCCATGGAGAAAGAGCAGTAAGGGCTGGGGAATGGTGCATCCTGGGATGCTGGAGGAACAGAAAAAGTGTTTTATTTCCCCAGAGCAAACTAACAATACCCTGGAATGACCTAGGTAAAACAGATCAAAGATAACCCTAACCTGAAGTGGTATAACTTCACACAGGGGTTGTCAACTGGGGGTACGCATACCCCCGGGGGTACTCAAGAAGGCCCTATGGGGTAAGTGCGGGCGGACGGGGACAGAGTGCTGCCACGCACCATCCTGCACAATGTTTATAGGGTACTTATGACACTCTTTAACATGTATGCTCCCACTGCAAGTGCCTGTGATGGTTTAAAGGTAAGCTGTAACACTACCTTCAGTCCCTCAGAGGTTCTCTAATAAACCCCTAGTGCTGTAACTTTTGATGGCCTCAGGTCACCCTCACAGGTTGCAAGGTGTGCCCATGGAGTCACTGGGACAAGGGAAACTGGCCTTATGTTGGTGGGCTACGGACAAAGAGATAGACAACTTGCTCTCAGCTGGCAACCTATCTCTGGAATGCAAGCAGAATCTGAAGCCAACATTAAAGCTGACACAAATCAGCATGAGGACTGGCACCAGGCATATGACACTGTTCAGGGGATCTTGACCTTGGGTTTGTGGTCAAATTTAAGGCATCCCTCCAGGAGTCTTCAGATGAGCAGATACTGAGAGATGAAACCATGTATGAACGACTGACATGCTGAACATGAGTTCAGGATGCTGGCCCTTCCCAGACAAGAATGATGCTGTAAGCTGGGATATGGTTAAACAGGAAAGATATGTTTAAAGCCAGAGAACATCAGGAACCTCAAAAAAGATATACTAGCAAGAGTCTTGACACCTTCATTGCATGAACTCTGACTTCACAGAACAAGAGTCAGGTAATGACTGAAAATGGAACAAACCCAAAACAGTGGCACCTTGTGGCACTGTTATAAACAGAGGGAGAGAAAGGTATCAAGTCACAGCTATTACTCTGGAGACTCAAAGAAGTCTAGGTGTTTTTTCACCTTGATGCAGTGGCAAAGCTGGATAGTAAGGAGAAGAAAGCTATAGCACAAGTGGAGAAATTGTTTTGGTAATTGCTGGGAATTCTTAGGCCTTAAGCGACTTTGATTTGCAAACAAACCCCATCTCAGACAAGTAGTTGAGGGGAACAGAGTATCTGTCCTTTATCCCCACACCACGGGGTTTGTGGGAAACTAGAGCCAGAGTGTGCGTTACAAGTACAGCAAAGGCAAAAAGTACTTGATGGAAGGCCCAAGGAATAAGACATCCCACAGTGAAAATGCACACACAGACAAATTACTTGATTTTAGGTATCATATTTAAAAAGAAATCATAAAACCTAAATTTGAGTCTTCTCTCTAAGAGACAGCAAATACCATTCGCCACTGAATTACTGGAAATAACACAGGTAAGCATACTCTCTCACTGAACACCTCTGTATGCCAAACAGATGCCATCCAAAGTTTCAAAACTGTTTCTTACCATTTGGTCAGCAAGTAACAGGACTGTCTTGAGACTGAATTTTCGTGAACAAAAATTGAAGAGATCTTCAAGACTTGGTCCTAACAACTCCATTACCATCACATTATAATCTCCTTCAGCTCCACACCATTTAATTGTTGGAATACCAACTGGAAGAAAGAAAAATATTTTATAGATTGTGTATGCGGACCTTCCAGATTTAAAACAGATGTAGGAAATAAATCGTCTTGAAAATTGGAAACTTTTACACTGAAACCAATTCTCACTTCTAGCAAGTTGTATCTTTTTACATCATATACAAGCTGCTTAAGAACATAAAACTGAGATTGTGCAGAAGGACTGCTAAAAAGTTCTACTGCAGGACTTCTAACTTACTAAACTCTCCCCCCCTCCCCACAGTTTCCACATCCATGATCATACAACTGTAAAAATGCTTCCCTCTGGCTGGGTATTTCAAATGCATTTCTTGCCCTCCTTTCATGTATTCCTTCCTGCTCCCACTCCAATATATTCCTTGCCACTCTGCAATCTTTTTTCACTTTCTGAAGTCTCTTTTGAAAGACATTATGCTGTCCATTGATCCTGAAAATTTAAATCTGGGCTTATCCACAAGGAGACACTTAAGGAAATAAATCCACATTAAAGCAGATTATGGAAATTGTATCAAACACTTTTGAGAAAACTCACTTAGATTTTTAGTGACTTGATTCTGATTTAGCTTCATTCACTTTGCAAGCAATGGAGCTTAAATTGCTTGCTTTGGGTTAACACCTTAGGTTAATTTAGATTACTTTTCCTGAGCTTCCTTGTGAAAACAAGTCCTTATTTGGGAGGTTACTTTACCTTCAGTATTCTGTCCTTATATATTCCCTTCCAGAAGACCTTAAAACAGCATTTTATAAAAAGAAGTGATCAAAGCCAGTGGCAGCACTGAGGCAAGCATTTTATTCCATTACAAGTATATTAAGATAATCAACATTGTTTAAAGATAAGCACTTAAGTAAGGAAAGGCAAAAATTAAGGATGAATGAATAAACTACTTATTTCTAAGACTGCATTACCACATGATTTTTAGTTACATGATCACATGCTGCTTCTCACATAAACATATAGGTTATATAAACAGTAGTCATATGCAAAGCATTACCTTCCTTGGAAGCAATTCTAGGGACAATTAAGCTAACAAAGCTAAATTAACTGTAAATTTATGTCCAATACCAGTATTGAGACTTGCTGGTACATAAACAGAGTGCCACAAGACACAA
Source organism: Alligator sinensis (assembly GCF_000455745.1). Classification (NCBI taxonomy): domain Eukaryota; kingdom Metazoa; phylum Chordata; order Crocodylia; family Alligatoridae; genus Alligator; species Alligator sinensis. The sequence continues at coordinate 82,264 of NW_005843525.1, forward strand.
AAAAAGGGCATATTTTTACCATTTATAGGAGATGAGGCAGCAGCTAGTAAGTTGACTGACTCGTGCTACTCTGCTACCAATGCCCTTCAATATCAGCGTTATTTATTACAGTAAGGGAATTTTCCAAATTCAGTTTTAAATATCTGATTTCCAAATCCCAGCAGATGATATCCTCATAGATTTTTTTCTATTTGCATACATGTTCTGTACTGTCTGGAAGCTGCCTTTTAACTTGAAAAATCCTAGCTTTATAAGTATTCAGAACACTTCACAAACAGCATGAAACACTGAAATCCAACAACCACCTGCTTTAAACTCTAATACAAGATAGAAAGAGAAATATATTGTTCTATTTTACATATTTTTCTGAACATGGTGCTGTCTGGTTTACCCAGTGATATCAGAAGGGTGCAAATCCTCTATCCCAAAGAAAAATCTGAAGCACTGGTCCCCTTTCTCTAAAAGGAAACTTGAACATTAGTACTTCTTGTACCCATAATTAAAGCCACAAAATACTCCCTTATTAGACGAAAGTGCTTACCTCCTCCCTGCATCATCTTGTAGATTTTACTCTCTATGTGGAGCTGAGGATGTTTGGTTTTTACACATTCCAGTTTGATGGCAACCTCCTCTCCAGCAGCAATGTCAGTTCCTAAAAACAGGAAAGAATTTCAATGACAGTGGAACCCAAGAAGGTCCAAAGTAGTTTCCCTAGCTGTCCTTCCCATGTCTGTTTTATTTTTTAAATAAAAATTAACGTTTCTGCTATTACCCACTTGCATTTTCCAGGGTACAAAATACTGACAGACAATTTCAATCCATTGTTCCCTTAAAATTAAAGTATCTGGAGTTTAGTATTAGAGTTACATAGTTGAAAGATATTATTAACTATCAAATCCCAGTGGTTTAAGACAAAAATGCTTTAGATCTGGAAGGTTGTGAAGTCTCTGTCGTTTATATGGTGTCAGTCTTGAATGCAAGTCCATGTTTCCCCAAGCAAAGAGCCATGCCAGACCTATTATGCATCGTCTATGTCAGTGATTCTCAACCAGGGTCTCACTAGGTACTCTGAAGAGTGCTACGGTACCCAGCCCCTGTGAGGGGAGGCAAGGGCTCACCCCTTCACTGGCTGGGCACCCTGTCCCTGCCCCGACATTTTGGCACCGTTCCCCATGCTCCTCCCTCCCACCAGCTCCAAGAGCATGAGGAACAGGGGGACTAACAAACATGAAAAGCACAGCCCCCATGCCAACTGACCCCATATTCAGAGCAGCACACTGCTGTGGGCAGGTGGGAAGATGAGATGCCATGTCTTTTCAACTCAGCTCATGCTCCCCACTCAGTTCATTCTATGCTCCCAAAACTTGTAGAAGTGGTACAGGGAAGGATGGCTCTGGTAACTGGCATTCAAAGTCCCTGGAAGGACAACTGCATTGGCAAGGCTTGGGAACTGACTGACTGTGGAAAGAGAGAGGCACAACTGGGTCCTGCCACCATCATGCTCAATTAAGACCAGCCTCTGAGCCTGTCACCCCCTTTGGCCTCCTGCAGGAGGCTAATGACCCACCACCCAACTGCCCAATCTGCCCCACCAAGCAGCCCCTGACAGCACCAAGCTCTTGTGTACCACCCCCTGCCATGCTTATAGGCATGCCCTGACTGCTGCCGCCCATCCTGCCATCCCATAAGAATCTTTTAAGGGCACCAAACAGTGTGAGAAGGCAAGCACTGTACAAAAGAGATTAGTCTTGAAGTGTGGTGCCACTAAATTCTGAAAAGTTCTGGAGGGGTGCTTTGAGTCTACAAGGATTGAGAATCACTGGTCTGTGCACTGCTTATGCATTTTACAGCACATCCAAGATAGCATATGCTGCACCATGCTAAGGTCCGTACAAACTATACCAGTATTGGTAGCAAAAGTTCCTACAGGTAAAGAGGAAGAACTTTCTTCTTCGGCAGTCCCTCACAGTTGAGGATGACTGTTTTATCTAGGGGCCTGAAGATGGCTGGTGATCCTGATCTGGGATCAGGAGACTGTGTTCCGACTCAGGCATGTGTTTGTGTGGGGTGGCTGGCTCCAGATTCTTGATTTGGTCCATGGCATGCTGTTTCTACTGCTCCCGCTTTTCTGTCTTCTGTTATCATTATAAGGTTTCAAAGTACTGAGATCCTTGCAGCAGACAGACTCTTTTTCCATTTGGGGCGGCCCTGGACAATAGTCTCCCATGATGTTTACATAGCTTTTTTTTCAAGCTGGCCTTGAGAATGAATGTCCTTGAGCCATTGCCTTTGCCCTCCTCTTGAGCATATGCCTTGACTGAGCTGGGAGAATAAAATTTGCTTCAGGAGCCACAAAGCTGATGTTGGATGAACATCACCTCATGCTTGTGGCATCTGTTTGCAAACTAGGGTTGGCAAGTCTATCTTCCCACTGGATTCGAAGGGAGGCAGCACTGACAGTACTGCTGGACAGGCAGCATTGATAGTACTTCTCCAGAAACTTGAGGTGTCTCCTGTACATTTTCCACGTCTCAATTCCATACAGTAAGGTGGGGATCACAGCTGCTTGATAAACCATGGCCTTGTTTCAAATCTGATGTTGCGACCTGCGACCACTTGTTTCGTCAGGTGTCCAAAGACTGCACTTGCACGTTTGAGGTGACATTGGATTTCTTTGTCAGTTTCAGCCTTCTGTGAGAGATGACTTCCAAGGTACAGGAATAATGTTCTCCAAAGTCTCATCATGAATCTGAATTACCAGAGCTGGGGATTGCTTATTAAGAGCTTGTTGATGGAGGACCTTATTGCCTTCTGAATGTTAAGCTTCAGTCCCATTTTCTTGTATACCTCAGTAAAGGTGTTGATGATTGCCTGAAGGTCTGCTTCCAAGCGAGCACAGACCACAGCATTGTCAGCATACTGGAGTTTGATGACTGAGATCGGGATGGGCTTGATTTTGTCTTGGAGTTGGCTGAGATTAAACAGCTTACCATCAATCTGATGTAGCATTGCGGTAAGAAATATTAAGAGCAGCGCTGGAGTGATGGCACAGCCTTGCTTAACTCCTGTCTTAACCTCAAAGCGATCTGTGATAGATCAGTTACTGAAAACCACAGCTTGCATACCACTATGGAGCAGGCAAAGAATAGTGACAAATATTGGTGAACATCCACACTTCACTGCCCTTCACCCATCCCTTCCTCTCCTGGCAGGGTTGAGGGTTTCCCAGCCCCTTCTGCAAACAGCTCTTGTAAGTTGGACCCCTGCCAGCCTGCAGAGCTCTTTGCAAAAGGGGGAAATCCGTGGGTTTCTCTTCTAAAAGGGAAAATCCGTGTTTTCTCTGATAAAAGTGGGAAATCTGTGGTTTTCTGTGGGAAATGGAAAACCAGGATCCCTGCTGATAACATACCTAGTCCTGACCACGGGGATGCAGAGCCCGGGGGCCAGTGCCACCCTGCCCTGCCGTGGGGCAATAGCTGGCTGCCCAGAGCATCATAGTGGTACACACAGGACCAGGGGCAAGCTGTGCGGCTGTGTGCAGTAGCAGGCAAGGGGCCAGGATGCTGAGAGGGAGGGATGAGGCAAGGGGAGTTGGGGATGGGTTTAAACTTTAAGTAGCCTGTTATCTGGTTTTCTGGTCTGCAAAGGGGCAGTAAAGCAATTGCTTGCTTGAGTAGTCATCAGCACCCCCTCCTTTTTGTTTTACTCTTTAACCTCATAAACCATAGGTGTGCTCCTGAGTTCTGCTGCCTTACCACTGTAAGTAGGGAATAACAACTAAGGGGTGTTATTGTAAGGGTTTTAACTAACCTTAATTTTTTTAATACTGGTTCACTGCCTAACCACAAATGGCTTTTGATATCCTTCAGCAGCTTTTAAAATTGTATCCATATTGCTGACCTGGCCTGCACGTTTATGTATACCTTCCATTACCTCTCTGCCTCCGCACACCCCACACTTAATCCTCCTCTCACCCCCTCCTGCCTGCCCTGCTGCCTTCCTAGTCCTGAGCTTCCGTTTTCCTTCCCTGCTAGACTGCGACTCATGCCAAATGTTAACCAGTACTGCATTACTGGTATAAATATGCTTGTTTAAATGGTTAACCTTTCATATCCCTAGTGGAAACACTTTAGTCACAGGAACTTGTATAAAGAATTGTTTATAGTAAAGAAGTAAGTCTTGTTACTGCTCTTGCAACAGTTGGGGGCCCTACCTCCTGGGACAGAATGGCTACTTTTACAGACTGGGTTTTCCTGGAAACAGCAGCACCAAATCTATACACCCATTGTGGAGCCAGGTCCAACTAATGCAATGCCTCTTCTCGGCATGCAAAGTCTGAAGTAAAGCGCTGGGTTTTGGGGTTTGGTTTTTTTAATGTCTGCTAGCAGCCAGTATACCCAGGAAGTATAGTGCGTCATGTATCCAGGAGGACTAATTGTCTCACAGCTGACCGTGGCTTTTTTTTTTTTTTTTTTTTTGGGGGATTTTTTTTTTTTTTTTTGGGGGGGGGGGGGGGGGGTGTCTAAGTTCTGCCTTCAAAAACCAAGATATGCACGATGAATGCAAGAAAATACAGCACTTCCTTAAAAAACTAGTAGCTGGATGAAGCTCATTCTAAATAAGATTGGAATGATCCTGGGAAACTAAGGAAAACAAGTGAAAATTATGAAGAAAGCTGTATATCCAGCTGTAATGAAGAGTGCGTAGCTGCTATTTATACTATTTAGAACCTGGTTACACTGCTGGATCCCAGCTCCTGTTAGGCAACCATGTACAGTAAAAGCTGTGTTAACCAGCATTTTAGTAACCGGCACACACTAACTGGAATTTCTGCCCGGCCAAACCAGGCGGGAGAAGGAAGTTTGCACAAGGTGGCCACCGTTGCCACCCTGTGCTGTTGCTGCTCCGCATGCGGCTGCCGCCGCCAGCCCCCCACCCCGCATCCGGTCAAAAAGTCCTGTCTCATGGTAACCAGCATTTTTAGATTACGGGCACGCCCCATTCCCCACGCATGCCAGGTAACAGAGCTTCACTACGTCCAAGTGGCCAAGATACTATGACAGTTATTTTGAGTTGGACTTCATTAAGTGGATCCCTGCTTTTAAAGCCACAGTACTTGACTACTGCTGTACACTTTAGATGGCCCGATACTTGAAATCAAGCCAGAAACTTAAGGAGCCTACTTATCAAGTATTTTTCCTCAATGCCAATACAGGATGACCATTTCACAATACACACTAGCCACTTACTGGTTTCCAGATTAAATGCAAGGAGAAATTTGATTTACTCTGCTCCACATGGCTTGGATCCTCCTTATAAGACAGACCACCCCTCCTCCTCTATTAAAGCAGTTATTAAAGCCTGAAAACTGAGGCACCTTCAGTTGTGGAGAAGACTGTGAAGGATGTCAGCTCAATAAAGAGTTTGCCTTCCTCCCCTACTCCAAAGCAGCCATGGACTGCTGACCATCAGGGCATAGAATCATAGAAAATGAAGGTAGGAAGGGACCTCAGGAGGTCACATCTATTCCAACCCCCAGCTTCAAAGCAGGACCATCCCCAGCTAGATCATTCCAGCCAGGTCTTTGTCAAGCCAGGCCTTAAAAACCTCCAAGGATGGAGAGAGATGCCATCACCTCTTGAGGTAACCTGGTCCAATGCTTCATCACACCCTTCTAGTGAGCATGTTTTTTTCTAATATCCAACATAAACCTCCCTTGCTGCAACTTGAAACCACTACTCCTTGTTCTATCATCTGCCACCAGTGAGAATACCACAAGGCACAGCCTATCTACATGAGCAGCTGCAGAGGATCAAGTCTGATGAGAGTAAGTTCTGCTTTGTAAGGGATCAAGTTCTGCTGGATACAGTGGTAAGTGGCAATTCATTTTAAATCTGTACTTTTAACTCTTGTAAAGGTCACCCATGAGCTTTGGAAAGGCATGCCATTCTTGTACAAACAGCAAACTAAAAAATATCCAGCATGAAGATGTTATTTTTAAAAAGAATGCTCCAAGTCCTCTTTCTTCCTTGATTTAAAAAGTAGGTTTTACGCCATACAATTTTCTACCCCTCCCCCCACCCTTCTTATTTGGGGTTTGAATGTTTTCTCCATGCTCATGCATTTATTAAAAGTGTTTGATCTTATCTGGTTCTATGTAGATAAGATTAAAACCAGGAGGAGTTACAGTCTAAAGCAGGTGTGACCAAGATCTAGCCTGCAGGTTCAGAAACCTGGATATAAGACAAGCACCAACAGCATTAATTGCTGTGGCTCCTAAATGGGTTGGGCACCACTGCTCTAGCAAACAGTTTTTCAATTAGCAGGCTGCAGTTTCCTGATAGTCAGGAAAGATAAATTAGGAGGTATAAAATCTCACTAAATAAAGAAAATATTATTTCCAAAATTACTTTGACATGGTCAAAAATTTCTATAATTTGTCATGAAGTGTGACAGCATGAATATTTCTTCACTTCGAAAAAGGGGCTGAAATATGTTGAGATGCTCTCCTTCTGATTTTAGCTGTTTACAGTTAGGAGTCTTCGCTAGCAAAGCAAACAGTATGCAGAAGCCACAAAGTAGCTATGTGCTTGTAGCATTTATACCAGTTTTGGCCTAACCTATCAAATATTAGAACAGCTTACTATTCCTACTGTTCTCTTTTTCTATATTGGCCATTCTTTGTACAATTTAAAAAACATTTGAGAACCCCTGCAGTTTTGTTTTCTTATCAGGATGCTAATTTCAAAGGCCTAGGCATATTAAACGCCAAATTTGTTCTCAATAAGGTCACTTCAAAAATTTAAGCACAGCTGAAATTCTACTTCTTGAATCCATTAATGTAAGTAGTCACCAGGATACTCTTCTAAATTCTTACAGCTGCGGGGGGGGGGGGCAGAAATACAATAGCACAGGGGGCTGGGGCAGAATTGCTTACCTTCCCTAAAGGCACATTTGGGCAAGTCTCCTTCCTCCACTCGCATCACAGTCCCTCCCCAACTCTTTTTACTCTTCCAGCATATCCTGTACTGTGTACTAGGAAAGGACTGGGGGGAGGAAAGAGGCAGAGGGGTAATGGAAGGCGCACGCACACACACACACAGCCAACTCAGTAACATAGATGAAACATTAACATCTGCTGAAGGATATCAAAAGCTATCTATGGTTAGGCAGTGAACCAGTATAAGAAAATAGATAAACCTTTACAATAACAACTCTTAATTGTTATTCCCTACTTAAAATGGTTGGAAGAAATTAGCACATGCCAGTTAAAAAAAAAAAGTTTGCTAACATGAAAGTCTCAGATTTTTTGTTGTTTTTGTCAACATATTTGAACATCATCTAGGTGAGCTTTTAAGCACCCTATCAGAACAAGAAGTAGTCAAACAAATTAAGATTTAAACTAGGAATTCAGGATAGTCACCAAAGGGCTGTTCCTGAAAACAAACAAGCAAGCAAGCAAATAAACAGACAAAAACCCCACTAGATTTTGCTGGAAAAAAAAATCCACATCATTAGCTGGATACAGTAACTTCCTTTAAACATCATGTTTTCAGATTGGCTGTTTTGAGTCATTTGGGACCCAAAGGGAGCACAATCTGAAGGTGAAGGACCCTCGAGCAGAAAGCACTGCAAGCAATGCCCTCTAAGGATTGTCTAAGACAGAAAATATGGGACTAATGCTGTAGTGCTGCAGCTAGCTTCATACCTTAGAGCTCTAGTACAGTACTGCGATACAAATACTTGCCCATCCCCACACTCTGCTTCCATCTTTGTTCCCATAGTTAAGAACCACAAAAATGGAAAGATACAAGTCAGTTTCCTTTTATATATCAACTCAAAAGCCTCTGTTGATCTGAAACTATTGCAGAATGCTGTGGGAAGAGGAACAATCTCTTTGTTTGTGTGGTGTAAACCATATCCAGAGGAAGGTCATTAGGAGCAGCTATTACTTTACATTCACACATGACTTAGCCTGAATTGACTTCCCTCTGCAGAACATTTTTTAGACCGGCAGGCACCAAGCCACCAGGTTTAAGGTGCTCTCTCTCTCGTTTGTAAAGTGCAGCCTGAAATCCAAAGACAGCCAATGGAAGTTCTGAAGTACAGGCATCACATGTACATAGCAACACACCACTTTCCTCAGCCTTATACATGAGGCATTGAAACAGCCCCCAAATTTCTCCCAACCCCCCCCCCAGTTCATAGGCCATCAGCTAGAACAGGGAGTTTTCACTGAGTACACATTTTACTCAAGGATAAGCAACCTTGAGAGCCTGCAAAGAGAGTTTCATTTAGAAGTTATTTCTGATTACATACAGCCTCTTGAATTAAAAATGTGGCTTAGGAGAAAAAAATTAATACAGTTTGTAGGCAAATCTATTACACTGACCACATGCACAAAAGAGCTCAAAAAGAAAATAACTAGACCTATGGCTACTTTGTCACTGTCAAGACAAAAAAAAGCGTTGTTCTGACTTACCTTTTGAAAACTACCCCAGTTTTCAAGAACTCCCCTCCCTCCAAGACAACGTGCTACATATAAACATTTGAGTAATAAAATAAATTCAGACAGACCCAAGTCATTCTGACTTCCTCTTAAGCACATTCAAAATCTTTGCTTAACATTTAAATTAGCAACGGGGTACAGTGGCCTCAATCAAAATTGAGGGATCACTGCCTCAGGGTGGGGGGTTTATAACAAAAAAAGCAGTTTACAGAAATCACAGGAAGTTAGGGCTACAAGGGAGGTCATCACAAAGTAGGACAAGCCCCAACTCCATCATCCCAGCCAGGGCTTTGTCTAGCTGGGTCTTGAAAATCTCCAAGGATGGAGACTCCACCACCTCTCTGGGGAGCCTGTTCCGGTGTTTTACTACCCTCTAAGGAAGTTTTTCCTTACATCTAACCTAAACCTCCTTTGCTGCACCTAGAGCCCATTGCTCCTTGTCCTGCCATCTGCCCCCACTGAGACCAGCCCAGCTCCATCCTCTTTGCAGCCCCCCTGCAGGGAGGTGAAGGCTGCTATTCAATCCCCCTCGGTCTTCTCTTCTCCAGACTCAATCAGCCCAGTTCCCTCAGCCTCTCCTCACCAGTCCTGTCCCCCAGCCCCTGAACCATTTTCACTGCCCTCTGCTAGACTCTCTCCAACTTATCCACATCCCTTCTGTTGTGGGGGGCCCACAACTGGACACAGGACTCCAGATGTGGCCTCCCCAGTGCCGAATAGCAGGGGAGAATTGGTGCCCTCGATCTGCTGGCAGCGCTCCTAGCAACGCAGCCCAGGATGCCGTGAGCAGCCTTGGCAACAAGGGTACCCTGCTGGCTCCTATCGAGTTTCGTGTCGCCCCCAGGCCCTTGCCTGCAGCTCCGGCGTGGAGCCGCTCCCAGAGGCCGCGCGCCCCGGGGTAAGGCGCGGCCAAGCAGGAAGACGGGCCGGTTGCAGGACGCCCGTTCCGAGCGCTCCCCAGTCATCCTCCGCCGGGGACTCGGGTAGGCCCGGCAAGGCCCCGCTCCAGCCCCGCGACCGGGCCAGGCGGGCGCCGCCGCGCCCAAGGTCGCAGGGGAGGAACGGCGCGGGCGATCGGTGCCCCGGGCCGCGCCGAGTCAGAGGCTTCCCTCGGCCCC
>NW_005843525.1:92207-96019 GCF_000455745.1 Alligator sinensis
GCCCGCGTTTTCTGGCGGCGGCGGCGGCGGCACGCCGGGCCGGGCCGGGCCGGGCCGGGCCCAGCTTGGCCCCCTCAGCCCCTTCCAAAGCACGGCCAGTCCCGGCTGTTCTCAGGCGCGACGTCCTTGGGGCCCTCGCCTCCTTGCAGGGGCAGGCCCTGCAGTGCGGGCAGCGGGAGGGGTCCCTCCAAACAGTCCCCGCCTGGCAGACAGCATATGGGACAGTGCACAGGCAGCGACCAGGACAACGCCTGTCGGGTGCGGGGAGTGGGCAGCAGTCAAGGGAGACCCAGGAGGTGGTGAGCAGGGACAGGGCTTGAGGGAAGCCTAGGTGGGGGGTCAGAGAGCAGGGGGTGCAGGCCAGGATTATGGCTGCAGGTGCTGTCCAACAGAGGAGGGTGCTAGGAAGGCTCAGAACAAGGTGAGGAGTAGTAGGGTACAGGATGGGTCTCAGGCTGGGAGTGGGGATGGTGGGGAGGGCCCCCCAGACCAGACTGGGGCTCCAGCATTCATGGCTGCCCTCACCCTGCCCCACCCCCACCTTCCCGGGTTAGTTGCACCCCACTGCAGGAAGCCTTGCCCCTCACTGACCTTTGGGGACCCTAAGTTTTGGGGGGCCCTGGGATTCCCACTCATCCTCTTAACATGTCATCAGAGCCCCCTCCCCATACTAGCTCAGTTCTTTGGGACCCTAAGGGCAGCAGTGCCCACCCCCAGGAGGCCCTCACCCCACCCCCAAGACTCCCTACACCCCATGGGTCTGCCCCCCAAAAAACCTCCCTAGGCCCCACCCCAACCTTGAGGCCTTCTGCTGTCTCTGGGGGACCATGGTGTCCTTGACTACCTTTTTCCACAGTCTCAGTGCAAGAGCCATGCCATCCAGGGTCCCATCTGAGGTGGGGACCCACCTCTCAAGCCCTGCATACTGCCTCTACACCTTTGCTACCAGTCTTCCTCTCAAGCCCCACTTAACACTATTTACCCTCCTGTCCCTCCCCTCTCCCCAGCTATCTGGTCATGGGGGCATCAGGACACAAGGGGGAGCAAGAAGGCCCACCTCCATGAAAAGCCCCTGCCCCAAAGTTTGTTCTGTGCAACACCAGCCTTTTAAAGGCAAGTGCATCAACTTGGACCTTCCATTCCCTCTTAACAAGTAAGGTACTACCACCCAAGCCAGAAGGAGAAGCGAGAGACAGGTCTATAACTCAACCTTTTCATTGCACCTCAAAGCACAAGAATAAACACTTCTGTCTATGCCTGCCTAGTTACCTGCAACACCACAATACAGATTCTCACCTCTACCAGCTGGGGAGATGCAGGAGGGAGGAGGCTAACAGCAGGTTGTCTCTACTTTGCAAAAGTCTTTGTAAAGTTTCCCTGCATTTACACCTAAAATTTATATGTGGGTTTTTAAAATCAATATTCTGATAGCAATAGGTGTAATGCAAATGTGTTTCACTGAAACTTTGGGAATGTGAGTGAACGTGTTTTTCTGTGGGCTTGGGAGATGCCAATGTGCTGGGGCCTGTGTCCCTGGAGTCAGATACAACTCTGGATTAGAGAAGCACTGCTCATCTCTTTCTTTGTGTGCCTGGGAATGCTCTTTGCCCTGTTGTGTTTTACTCTGCTGTTCAGACCTAGTAATTTCCAGCAGGTTCACAAAACCAAACATCAGGTGCTGTTTTGAGCTGCTCTTTCCTACCTGTCCAGAAAGCAGTTACTGGTTTTCAGTCTCGTCTGTATTATTAAAGGCTGGAGAAACAGATTCTTATTGCACTTTCTCAGGCTCTTCTGTGTGATGTAAATGCAGCCCTGGCCCCTTCTGCACAGGGTCGCTCCTTGCTTTTGGGCCTGTAGGGCTCACCTGGGTCTCGGCCACAGCACCTGCCCCCTGTTTCACCCTGCCCATTTAATTTCACCCATAGATACTTTCAGTGCTCGGCCTCATCATCACTCTCCGTTCCCTGTGTGCATTTCGCGGCACAAATCCATGGTGCTGGCGTTCGGTTGCCGCAGCCTGCTGCCAATGCAGGTGCACCTGGAGGTGACAACTCGATAGTTTCGGCACTGGTCCTGTCATCACTACCTGTGTAACCATGGAAACTCATCCATGCCTCCTGCTTTGGCAGCGCTCCCGTATTCCAATGATGCACGCACCAATCCATAATCTCGGTGTTTGATGTATTTCGTTTGGGATCACTACGAATGTGGGTTTACTAGCAACATCACTCAATTCAGTGTTCCATTCACGCAACCTTGCACCGCGCATGCCCAACTGCTTTGCCCATAGATGGGCAAATGCAATATGCCACTTCTTCCTAAGTACGCATGCGTGTTCGTGGCCCCTCATCGATGTTTTCGTCGAGCTTCCGCGCTGGTCCTCTAATCAGCGCCTCTGTAACCATGGAAACAAAACCATGACTCGAAGACGAATGCGCAAATCCATAATATCGGCGTTCGGCGCACTTTGACTACGACCACTACGCATGCACTCGTTGCCGTGCGCATGCGTACTTGGTTTGCCCACTAATGGGCAAACGAGATAGCCCCCCTCTTCCTTAGGGCGTACGCGTGCTTATGGCTGCTCGTCGATGTTTTCCTCGCGCGACTGGCAGTTGGATCTGTACAGCGCATGTGCACTGGGTCCCACCCCCCCCCCAAGTGATGGCTTAATGCCACCTCACTTTCCCCAACGCTGGTGCCGCGGCCTCGGGTGGCTCCCGCTGTGGGCCCGGAGCCACCAGTATTGGCCGTAGCGCTCATTCCCGGTGCGCATGCGCTCTGAGACCCGCGCCTTGATAGTTTTGGCTCTCGTCTTGTCGTCATTCCTTCTGTAACCATGGAAATCCATTTCTGGTCCCTGGTCTTTTAGCGTCCGCGAATTCCCCGGACGCATGCGCCGCGATCGAGGTTTTGATCGCGCCCAGTACGCATGCGCAGGATCCAGAACCATCGATACATTCGGAGCCCAGCTGATCAACCCTTCAGCAGCCCTCGCGTGGCCAGTCGATTTGACCATTGATGGGCAAACGCGATGCATCGCCTCTTCCCGAGTGCGCATGTGTTTTCGTAGTCTGATACAGACACTTTCGGCACTTTACGGGGAGCCCACTCTGTACCATGCATGCGCAGTGGGTGCCCCGCACTGATAGCTTAACGTGGCGGCTGCTTTCCCACACGCCAGTTCCGTACTTGGCGTGGCTGAAGCTCCGGGTCGGGAGAAACGTTGCGGGGGGGGGTTCATCCCTGCCCCGAATATTGACTCCGGAGAAGACTAGCGGTCATTCCCAGTGCGCATGCGCATTGAGCCTCTTTAACCATGGAAACCCATCCATGGCTCCTGTTCTGCCAGTGTCTGGTATTTCCCAGGATGTACGCACAATCCATAATATCGGCGGTCGATGCGTTACGTCTGAGACTACTGCGCATGCGGACTCGTCAGTACCATCGATCTATTCAATATTGAACTGATCAGCGCCTCACGCATGCGTACTTGCTTTGCCCATTGATGGGCAAACGTGATGCACCGCCTCTTCCCAAGTACGCATGCGTGTTTATGGCCGTTATCGATAGTTCCGTCGCGTGACTGGGAGGCCCGCGCTCTAGAGCGCATGCGCAACACGTGTCCCTCCTGGAGTCCGTGTCTGGGCTGCGCTGGGGTAGTCGTCGCCCGCGCCGGGCTGCCCAGCTGGGCGGCGGGGCAGTGCCGAGGAGCCGTAGGGCGGTCTGGCCGTGGGCTGCAGGAAGAAGAGCCTGGCAGCGGAGAAGTCTGCGGGGCCGCTGTTCCTTTGTGCCGAGCAGCAGCTCCTGCT
>NW_005843525.1:96029-98899 GCF_000455745.1 Alligator sinensis
ATGGTCGCTCAGAGGGGTGGGGCGCGGCGGGCTGGGGGCGCTCCTGCCGCCGGGTGCCGCGGCGTGGGCGGTGCCGGGTCAGGTGGGACGGGCGGCTCTCCACGGGCCAGACCCGCCCCCGAACCCTACGGTGCCCACCCCGGTGTCATCTGATGCACACACATTACGCCCAGGATATCTCTGGACAAGTACAAGAAAAGCCAAAGCAAGTTCTTCAAAAAAAAGTTCACCATTTTATTGGGACCTGTCACAACCCAAGGGTGTGATTTTGTTTGTGTGCGCTTCGGCACTGCTAAATTATTTCCCGCCACTCGGAGCTTTCTTTGCAGGGTGCATTTCTTAGTTGCAAAGAGAAATGCACGGTGCAAAGGAGTTCCCGCCACCCGCATGCAAATTTGTGTCCCACTATTGGCCAGTTCTAAATTATTCTCACGTGGCGGCTAGTGATTGGCTTGCTAGCCGTATAAGAGGCTTGAGCGGTTTCCGCCCAAGTTGGAGAACTGCGAGGAGAACCTCGCAAGGGAGGACTCCGCAACCGTCTGGAGGAGGAGAACTTCACCTCTCATCTCTAAGCGCTGCGGAGCCTATCGAACCCAGCGCAGGCTATAGGGGTCTGATCAACCTCTGGCCTCTCCCCGTTGCCGAACGATCCCTCGACGAACCCCTTCCCTGCGCGCAAGTTCCACGGAGCCTAGCAAACTCCGTGTGAGTGTATCCAGAGCTCTACCCGGGTTCGAGTCCTGCAGGTTTATCTTCCCGTCACCGAAAACCCATTGCGACGTACTCTCGTGTTTTGCATCTTCCCGTCGCCGAAAACCCCCTGCGACGTACTCTCGTGCCCTGCAGGTTCGAGTTTTGTTTTGTAACTGCAACTCAAGCAAGTTTTCCTGCCTGCACCGCGACCATCTTCGGTGTAAGTAAAATAATCTTTAATCAACCACTAAGCGTCCATGCCTAATTCTAGCCCGCTGGACTGCATTCCCCGACCCGGCGTGTCCGGGCTGCTGGCCACAGCCCGCTGCGCACAGGCCCCCGAGGGCCTCGGACCGCTCCCGGCCCGCACAGGACCTACCTCGGTAATTGAGCACCTTTGCCAAGAGCAGCTACATACAGCAGAGCATACCCGGATGCACGCAGTGCTGGGGGGCCGGGGGCCAGCGCCCCTCGCCGTACATCCTCCAGGTTTGAGGCCAGTTCTCGAATCCCACGTCTTTGCCTTTGTGTGGGGATTTTATAGAGTTCGGGTTGAAATGTACATATTCCAGCCCACTTCTCTGAGACGAGAATCTCTTGGCCCATGAACGTGGCAGGGAAACCGAGTCAAGGCCTGGAGCCTTGTTCCTTCCTGAGGTTGCCTCATGAGCATTGGGTGTCATCACTGGACTGTACATCGCAACTCCCTTGAAACTTTTCTGACATGCTACTCATGGTGTTTTAGGTTTAAAAAAAGGCCTTTGACACAGTGTCACACCCAATTCTTATAAAAAAACTAAACAGTTGCAATGTAGGTTATTACACAGTCCGGTGGGTAGAAAATTGGCTTATGGGGCACAGCCAGAGAGCGGTGGGGGATGGGTCGGCTTCTACCTGGAGAAATGTAGGCAGCCGAGTCCCCCAGGGCTCAGTCCTGGGACCGGTACTATTCAATATTTTCGTTAGTGACTTGGATGAGGGAGTAGGAGGCACCCTGTCCAAGCTTTCTGACAACACCAAACTATGGGGGGAGGTACACAAACTAGACAGCAGGGAGCAAATCCAGCCCGATTTGGACAGGCTGGGGAAATGGGCTGAACAGAATAGGATGCAGTTTAACAAGGATAAGTGGCATGTGTTGCACCTGGGGAGGAGAATTGTCAACACTCCTACAGCCTGGGAGGGACCATACTGAGTAGCACGACAGTGCTACTCAGTGGGTCGGACTCGATCTATTGAGGTCCCTTCCGACCCTAACATTTATTAATCTATGAATCTATGACTGCGGCAAGGGATCTCAGAGTCATAGTTGACTCCAAAATGAATACGAGTCACCAGTGTGATGAGGTAATAAGTAAAGCTAACCGCACCCATACTTGCGTGAGTAGGTGCATCACGGACATGTCTAGGGCATTGATACTTCCCCTCTATGCAGCATTGGTCAGGCCACAGCTGGAGTACTGCGTCCAGTTTTGGGCACCGCACTTCAACAGGGATATGGATGGCCTGGAGAGGGTTCAGAGGAGGGGCATTCATCTGGTTAAAGGCCTACAGCAAAAACCCTACTGTTTGGGAGACCTGAACAGATCTCCGCAAGAGGAGGCTGAGAGGTGATCTCTGTCACAACCCAAAGTTGTGGTTTTTTGTTTGTGTGCGCTTCGGCACCGCTAAATTATGTTCCCGCTAAATTGCAGCTCCTTTGCACGGTGGAGTTTTTTGCTACAATAAGGGAACCTGCGTGCAAAAGAGTATTTCCCGCCAGTTTGTAGCTTTCTTTGCATGGTGCATTTCTTTTTGCATCTAAGAAATGCTCGGTGCAAGGAGTTCCCGCCATTTGTATTTAGATTCGAGCCACATTATTGGTTCACGTGAAATTATGCACACGTGGCGGCTAGCGATTGGCTTGCTAGCCTTATAAAGAGCTTGGGTAGTTTCCGCCCAAGTTGGAGAGAGAAAGAAAGCAATTGGAGTTCAGGAGAAAGAGCGTGAAGATCTCTAAACGCTGCTGATTCCTTCGAACCCAGCTTTTTCCTTAAGAAGGCAATAGAGGGCCAATTACTGAACCGAACCCGCGGAGCCTTAACAACTCCGGGGCCCAATTACCGAACGGCCTCTAGCCTCTCCCCGTCGCCGAGCGCAATCCTAGACGTATCCCTATCCTATATACCCAATTTTCG
>NW_005843525.1:99136-104343 GCF_000455745.1 Alligator sinensis
CGCCATGGAGGGGTTCGGGAGGCGGCCCGCACAATCTCGCGGCTGCCTACACACTCATCAGGGGCCCATAGGGGATACGATGTTTACCAGGGCAGCTGTTGGTGTAACTAGAAATAACGGCCACAAACTGGAAGAGGGCAGGCAAATTCAGATTGGATATCAGGAGAAAATTCTTTACAGTGAGGGTTGCCAAAATATGGACTACGTTTCCAAGGGAGGTGGTGCTGTCCCCTTCCTTGGAGGTATTTAAAAGGAGATTGGACAGACCTGGCTGGGGTCTCATATGACCCCAGCACTCATTCCTGCCTGGGGCAGGGGGTCGGACTCGATGATTTAATAGGTCCCTTCCGAGCCTAACATCTATGAAACCTTTTATTTGTTTGCACCTTACAAACATGAGAACAAATATTTATCCCAAATCTATCTGGCTGCCTACAACCGTAAAACATAGGTTCTCACCTGTATTGGCCGGGGAGACCCAGGAGGTGGGAGGAGGGTGGCATACAGATTAGCAGCAGGTCTTGATTTTGCTGAGTTCTCTGCATTTCTCTTCAGCCTATGCCATTATTTATAAATATATATTTAGTTATATCAATTGCTACCACTACTACTTCAGGATAAAGCTATGATATAGTATATGTGGATTATTCAATGTATAGACTTCTCTTAGCTCTTTTTAGGCTTCATGCTTTGGTTAATTATTTGATGGTTTCCTTTGCTTGCTGACCAAGTTAGTTGTCACATCTGGAAAGGTTCATGCTGCGGTCATTCAGAACAAGTTTTCGGGCCTTCTGCTTAGCAGCACTTCTGTAACTTAGTCTAGGCACCTTGAAAATGGCTGAGGCTGGCAGCAGGGTCATTTAACCCTCATCCGTGTTGCGGTTAACAGCACAAGTGTTTTACCTCACGTGAAGGGCCCTCACCAGCTAGCACGTCTGCAACAGGTCACTGTGCGGACTGCTCAGAAATGGGCATTTGGGGCCTGCACCAGTCTCTTGGAAAGATCCGAGCCAGCCCTGGCAGTGGGTGAGTGCGTGTTCCTGCCTTGGACATGCTGAGGGAACACAGTGTTCCAGCAGTTGCTTCGGCTTCTCACTGGATGCACATTGTTCACTTGCACATGTCCAAAGGTACCGGCTCTAGTGGCTGCAGCTCTCACCTCCAAACTACTAAAGCACCTTCCCAAAGCATGGGCTAGCCTGATACCAGTGGCACAGACCCACAGACTTGCTGTTGTACCTCCCTGTGCCCGGACTGGTGTTGAACATGTGGACCTCAGCAAGCTTCAACATGTATTAGCCTCTCATCTTTCTGTGGCCACCACCACAGGGCCTGTGACACTAATGTCTCTGTCAGCCTCTGACTCCCTCTTCCCCTGCAGGCCTCCCATGAAACCCCTTGTCCCATCACAGTCTGCAGCATGGCTCAACCAGCATTTCCCACCTGCACCTGGAGAGTTGCGAGGTGGGTGGGGAAGAGCCTTCCTTGCCCCCACAGTCTTTACTGCTCTCAGCTTGAAGCTGTTTGTGTGTTCCAGTGCCCCTTTTCTCTCCTCCTTTCACCTGGGTAGCCACTGGGAGGTGGTCTAAGAGGGTGCACATGGACCTCCCAAGAAGGACCGTTTGCTTCTGGCCTGATGCTGAAATGTCTTTTGGGAGCACCTTGCAATATACCAAATTTTCATTTTTTAAAGAGAAAAAGGTATGAAAAACCATTGTTGTTCAGGAAGCACAGCAAGACATGAGTTCAATTCCAGGGCAGAGTTTGGGATTTTCGGTGCAACACAGCATAATATTGAGCATGGGGTTGAAGTGATGGTGTTATTCATTGTGTACTTACTTTGAAAAACCTGAACCTGTGCAGAGATGTATCCAGTATGGGTGTGTATGTATACCGCTATGCAAATAATGTGTGTGTGTATAATATACACCATAATTAACACAGTGATCCTATTACTGGCTCTCTGTCTAGCTCTATGCATGGGGATAGCGATATAGATATTAATGTATCCTCTGTGCTATGCCCATATACTAGTGGCTGTAGTTCATGCAGATATACTAGGTATTGTGTGTCCATCCATACGTGGTCTGATTAAACCCGGCTCAGTGCTGCCCTCCTGTGGTCCGCCCCGAGCACTGCAGCCCCGAGGAGCGGCGCCGAAGAGGGGAGACGAACCTGCTGCTCGGTGTAAAATAGTATAAAAAGGAGAACAGGGAGCTGAAGTGACGGTGTTATTGATTTCGTACTTACTTTGGAAAACTTACATTGTGCAGAGCTGTATCCAGTACGGCTGTGTGTGTATACCGATATTCAGATAGTGTGTGTGTGTGTACTACACACCCTCATTAATATAGTTATTAGCTCTCTGTCTCTACCCGTGGCGACAATGATGTAGCTGTTCAGCTATCATCTTTGCATATAACCGCATACGAACGTGTGTCGTTAGTACATACGCACTAATAGGGGTCATGTGCATTGTGCTGCTACACTTACTGTGAAGACAAACCCGGCTCAGTGCTGCCCTCCGGTGGTGCGCTCCGAGCACTGCAGCCACGAGGAGCGGCGCCGCGGAGGGGAGACTAACCCGCTGCTCGGTGCTGCCCTCCTGTGGTCCCGTCGGGGTATTGGCGCAGCCCGCGAAGGCGTCAAAAAAACCCTGCTCAGAGCCGCGCTGGAGCGGGGCTTGGAGCCCGGAGAGAAGGACCCGGAACAAAGCCGGCTCCGTAACGCCCTCCCGCGCGTCACCCTGCGCGGAGCAGCTGGTTTTAAAAAGGCAGAGAAAAGAAACCCCTGCCCTGTGCTACTGCCCTACGATTCAAGCCGGGCTTTGCAGCCGAGAGATGAGGGCAGAGAGAGAGAGAAAGCGTCTTCGGGCCCCGCGCCTGCAGCTCGGGCAGGCGGGAGATCAAGGCAGGGAGACAAGACCAAAGGCCTCGCTCGCTCGGGAGTCACTCGGGCGGTGCCCGCGGCCGGGGCCGGGGCCGGGGCCGGGGCAGGCGGGGTGGCGCTGCTCCGGGCGGACACACGAGTCACGGACATTGAGTCAGGGCCGGGGAGAGCTCCAGGGCCGGGGTGGGAGACTCGTGTTCCTATTGGGCGCCATGAGCCGTGAGACCGCTTGGGCGGGGTCACAGCCACTCCGCCCTTCTTCCCTCTGATTGGCCTCTGCCGGATGAGGCGGGACCAGGAGCCCGGCTTCCTTGTTCACATTCTGATTGGGTTTGTCTGCCGGCGCGGCGCGGCGCGGCGCTCACGTCCCGCTCCTGGGCAGACCGGCGGGCGGTCCGGGAGAGCTGCGGCAGGCTGCTCTGGCGACCACGGCGGGTCGTGCGGGACACTGCGTCCCCAGGACCCGGGGCTTGCGGGCCTCTCTTCTTAGCTGGGTGTTGCAGCGTGAAGCTCTTGTCTGTCCCAGCGCCCCTCTCCTCTTCCCCGCCTGCCCCCCGGGGAGTCACCCTGTGTCCTGGAGGTGATGGAAGATGATCTACGGGAGTGCACGTGGGCCCCAAGCAGCACCGTTTGCTTGTCGGGTGACGCTGGAACCTCTGTAGAGAGCACCTTGCAAAGCACCAACTTTCCCTTCTTTAAAGAGAGAGAGAAAAAAAGAAGAAAACCAGTTCTTGTTCAGAAAGCACCGCTGGACACCAGTTCTAGGGGAGAGTTTGGGATCTTTGGTGTAAAATAGTACACAACTGAGAACAGAGAGCTGAAGTGACGGTGTTGTTCATTGCGTACTGACTTCGGGAAACTTAAATTGTACAGCGATGTATCCAGTAAGGCTGTGTTTGTATACCGACATGCAGAGAGCATGCGTGTGTCTCTCTCTTTATCCATGGCGATAGTAATATAGCTGTTCAACTCTCATCCTTGCGTATGACCGCATATCACTGTCTGTAGTTACTACACAGACAGGTATCGTGTGCATCCATGGCCCGGCTCTGTGCTGTCCTCCTGTTGTTAAAACTGCTGCAGCGTACTTTCTTTTCTTCCCAGCGCTGGAACAAGGGCAAGATGCATCTTCGTAGCCTTCGCCTCCCACCTCCGTACCTAGGGGGATAAGCACCGGTATAGATTTCCAGGCCTTTTGGCCTCGGGGAGCATTAGGCCCCCACTCCCCATAGTTTTTTTGGGCACGCAACCTCTCTGTGTCTCAGGGCACAGGTCTTAGGCCCCCTCATTTTGGGTGGCTAGCATGTTCTTTTCTCCACTTTATAGTTCTCATGAAGGGTCACTGCCCTCCTTGAGGGCAGGCTATTTATTCCCTACCTGAGCCCCTGGAGACAAGCGCCCTGGCACTTGGCCGACCGTTCTGTGCCCCCGCCCCCGGCCTGCAGCCTGTAAGCAGGGTCCAGGTCCCCTTGATTCTCCGGGGTGGGTCTTGTTCCACTTGGTGAGGCTGGCCAGAGACGATGTCCGTAGACAACAGGGATACCAGGCTGCAGGCTTCTGGAGGACACTGAGCGTGCTGGGACCCCGAGGCTTGGTGACCTTCCTGTAACTCAGGGCCAGGTCTCTGCTCCTCTGTGCTGCTGCTCCTGGCACTATGAGATGCCCCCCTGCACCCTGTAAACAGGGCTGCACCCCCACCCCCTTTGACCTTGGGGGAGGAGGCCTCCTTTAGCCCTTTGGGCTCTCTGGCTTCCATGGTGGGAGGCTGATGTCGTGGCCCGTATGTCCCCAGACATGGGGCAGCTTTGACCCCTGATTGAGACCGCCTGAGGCACCTGTCAGCTGGCATATAATAGGTTGTAATATATTTTTATGTAAGGTATGATTATTCTTATTTTTAAGTAATGTATTACTTGTTTTAAATATTGGGGGAAATGTAGCGCGTTTCCAGGGTATTTGGCGGGAAGGAGGGAATGACTATTTTTTAACCATAGAAACAAAAATGCATTTGATGGGATGTCAGCAGCCCAGGCTGGAGACATCTGCCACGGTTCCAGGTAAGGCTAAGGAGAGACAGAGGTTGGGTCCTATACTCTGGTTTCTGGCGTGCTGACAGTGTCTCTTTGGTTTTTAAGGTCGTGCAGAAGACAGCAGATGAGCAACCCGAGGAAGGAAGAAACCCTCGCCTGCCCAGCAGGAGGGAAAGGTAAGGGAGTTTGGACACGGTGTCTGTCCTCTGCAAGTTACATCCCCAGGTTGTCGACCTTGTGATTAGCGCCTTGTGGAAGGTGGGAGCACTGGGGAAGCCGCACACATAG